>NC_061776.1:12187596-12432596 GCF_022458985.1 Mugil cephalus
CTGGAGGGAAACGGGCCTCGGTTCTGTAAATATTCCCCCCCTCGGTGTGTTGACAGCCGTTTGATTTTCATAAGGCCCAGGCTGAAGGTCAGTTTAATGGTCCGTTTGTGTGTTGTGTATTCGTCTTGCTTCAGTGGAAGCTTCAAAACAAAAAGGGTCGGACGACGCAATAAATGAGAGTTGTTGTTTTTTTATGGGTAAAACATGCCATTAAAAAAAAAAAAAAGAAAAAAAAAGCAATAAGTCTTTTAATAAGCCCTGAAATCTATTTTACGCTTGCGACTTCTCCTCCGAAGAATCTATCAAAGCGTAAATTTGCTTCTCCGTTATCAGCGCGGAAGACAAACAGTGTCGCGTCAGACAAAATGCCAAATCTGTGTCTGCAAAGCGTTTTCCTGTCACAACACTCAAGAGCAGCCTATTACGGCAACAATTCTCTTTCACACTTCCAGCTATGATATCGGCTTCGAGTGTCACACATATGTCTGCATGGAAAGCGTAGGACGAAAGTATCACAGAGGCGAGGGGAAGAAAGTATGCTGAATATCACAAGTTTTCATACATCAGGTGGTGCTGCCTTTTTTTCCTCCTCCTTTTTTTTTCCCGAACGTGATAATTACGCCTCCGCATTCACAGGACAGCGCACCGTATTGATTGTGCTTAAGGTGCAAAGCCATCGGCGGGACGTTGCCGGCGGTGCCGCTGACAGGCTGGCAAAGCGGCACGCTGGGAAGTGTCGGCTTCTCTCTGAACGAAACGCGACGAGGGTTGGGGTGCGTCGCCGGAGAAACGCCTGGTTCGAGGTTCGGTTGAAATAAGTTTCCCTGATGTTCCCTGCCCAACGTGATCAAGGGCACACGCAGCCGAGTGAGTGTAATTAACTTTTCCAGAACTCATCTGGATAATCTCTCCCTCAGTTACCTTAGCCCGTGTGAAATTCCCAATTAACTCTATCCCGGCGAAATCGCGAAACGACGGCATGTGAAATTTCTTAATGAATTCCTTTGTCTCTGACTGGCACAGATGAGGCATGAGAAAGGCACATGTACGGCGAGCGTATTAGCTAGGCGAGCCCATGTGATGGTGCCCGTTCACGGCTGACGGAGCGCTGGTATCCTCGGGCACGGCTGCCAAGCTGCCAGTCTGTGCCGTCACACCTTGCTGCCTTTAAAGATTGCCCTGCAGAGACGACGGTGGGGGTGGGGTGGGGGTGCGGAGGGCCTCACGTTTTTTAACAACGCGCAGTCTGGCAACCCAGGAGGGTTTACGACTCAGGATCGGTGCCAAGAACTGCCCACCAGAGACTGGGTGGAGGGAGGGAGGGGGGAGATGCGAGAAGATATGGCTATAGAGCATAAAGTCAGACCTCCATCAGTCACATTCCCACAAAGTATATGAATGTGTGCGTATTAACACGTCCCTCTGTCTGTCTGTGTGTGTATGTGTGTGTGTGTGTGAGTACGGGCAGCTGGGACCCATATCAGGGTGTATATTCAACAAAACTGTATGTCAAATCAATTCATCAAGCTTTCTCTTGTTACATGTTAAGGAAAAGAGGAACGAGTGTGCACATATGATGGAGTCCTAGTCCACACACACACACACACACACACACACACACACACACTTTGCCTTTTCTCAGTAATCCACACAAATGGCAGTGGATGGCAGAATGTAAATGAGCTGGTTATTACACAGCAACGTTCATCAAGCTGAGCTGGAAAGACTTCAATGGCCCTGATGAATATGCATGCAAATTTGTTAATTAAGTTAATTATTCTGCTGAAAATTCATTTGTCTTCCCAAGGACATTTCTGCGATGATTTTAACATGTTTCCACCATTAGTCATGCACGGCGCTATTGAAAATCACTTCTGTTCACCTTTTGGAAAGTTGCAGCCAAAAAAAGGGGAGATAGAACACCTACAAATGAGGAGGAGGAGGAGGAGGAGGAGGAGGAGGGAGAAGGCAGGTAGAGGAGAACATATCAGGGGCGTGGAGTGTGGTCGGAGGTAGACGGCAGCTGGTGCAGCCTGAGGATAAGGAAGGGTAAGCCAAAAAAGCATGGTCTGAAGGATATTAGCTCAGTGGGTAGAGTGCTGAAGAGTCGGTGCCAGGTCTGGAGGTCCGGTTCTCGTCGGGACCATCCGAGATAAAAAAGGGTTTTTTATTCTGGTAATTCGAAGCACTTTGAACTGAAAGGAATCTGCTCGGTGTCGATGTCATGTGATGTAATGGTAGGATGTGGACAGAAAGATGACATCTGAGGCTGACGTTTATTCATGCTGCACTTTGCGAGCTAAATTCGTCTCATCTTTTTTGACATTACGTTATGATGTTACGTTAAGACGCAGACAGAAATGTGCATTTGACGTTGAGCAAATATAATCTGTCATTTCCTCTTTGCATAAATTCCCTGTGTAAATGTCTCATGTAATAGAAAAGGAATTGCAGAGCAAAATACAGTCATGTGAAGAAAGTGCAGTCTGTGAAATATAAAAAAGAGGAGTTAAGTTCTTTAAAAATGGCATTTTGCGGTGTCTGTGTAATTTCAAGTATAATATTAAAAATAAGAACTATTTAAAGAATAAAAATTAGAAGCAGAGGTCGTGTCAGTGATCACAGCTTTAGTGACAAGAGGAACCTGTCTCATCTAGGGTTACTAGAGATATAAATATTATTTGAAAGAAACTATTTCACTCTGAGGAAAGTGATCAAGAATTGCCGTAAATTAGGACTAGACTGCAACACACTAAGTCCAAACGAAGACGTGCAAAATCAGGTCTGCAAAGGACGTTAATGTCACAGCAGGTAACATCTGGTGTCAAAGTTTCTGCGTCTACCACAAAAACCGGCATGGGAAAAAAAAAATAAATCCATACGGACTACCAGGCCTTTTTGCATTTGGTCAGACAAAAGACAGTCATTGATTCGGCTGTGCTTCCTGCACCGAACAGACAGAAGGTGGTAAACTAGAAGCAGACGACTCAGACCAGGGATTTAAACCAGACACAATAAACCAGGAAACACTTGACATCTTACAGTGCGGTTATTTTCTGCTAACTTTTCAAGCAAACATTCAAATGTTTCTCATCAGTTTCTGAACGTTGCTCCGATAGTTGCAGTCACTCCTGACTCCTACGCAGCAGGAAAAAAGGTTTCTTAACGACCGCCTGTAAAATTCAAAAAGCTTTTACGGAAGGTGAAATTTTCCGGCCATATATACTGTGTACGTATTCCAACACCTGCAGTGACATTAAATAAATACCTGTAAAGTTGCAACGTGGAAGAAACTGAATAAAGTTAAGCTACATAACAAGCCAGATGGGGACATTTTTCAAGAAACATCAGGACGCACTGTATGATACATCAAATGGCCAGTCTTATAGAGGCAGCTAGGCTTAGTCTGAATATCCAGATGTTTGATTTGTTAATTAAGTCTCCATGGTAGTTAATCACTGTGTTTTTCTATCTGACAACAGCAGGTAAGTAGGGGAGGATGACCCTAAAATATAAAGATGTGATGGTTTGGGGTATGCAGAGACAGGCTGCATTTGTTGCAAATGTGCAAAAAATCTGCCACCAAAAAAAAAAAAAAAAAAGTTGTTTCATCAACAAAAGAAACATATAAATCAATTCAGTATAGAATTATTATTATTTTTTCATCAGTTCTGTCTTTATTTTTCGTGCCTGTCATCTCATTGTAACCAGGGCCCAGTTATAATGTAATGAAACAATTAAGTTAATACTCATGTCCCCTCTAGTGGCCAGATGGAGCCTTACACCTGCAGAACAGAGGCCAAGATGCATCAGGAAGTCCATCAAACGCACATATTTTAAGAACGGACCTCAAAACGTGCCCCCCCCCACACCCGTCCACGTGACTTCATGATTGAGCGAACCGTGTGTGCGCGTGCATTAATGTGCATGGCAAGTGTATGTTAAACCGTGGATCGAATTCTTCCCTTCCTTTTCAAGAAAATGATTCCCATGACAAATTTGATCAGGATTAGGGGCATTAGCGAAATGTCACACATGCCCGTGTGTGTCACACGAGGATTAAGTTATCTATATTTGTTCACTAAAAAACAGTTGTTTGTAATGATAAGGCTGACACACTTAATCGATTTGCCTGCGTTTCCCTGACAGTCCAGATTAACACGCAGTGCGACTTTATTAGCAACATGCACCAAGTGCAAACACGCACATTTGCGAGGCATCAATTAAATTCACATATGGTCGGAGTAATTATCGTTATAGATAACCGAAATGAAAGGGGAGATATCGACGTGGAAATAGGAGGGTGAGTTGCCCTGGAGAAAAGAGGAGCAGGGAGTGAATGTTAAGGCCAGGGAGGGCTAGTAGCTGAGACGACGTAAGAAAACAACAACAGCTGTTTTGCTCGTGGCTAAAAACAGGATTGAACAACAACATCATTTGCTGAGAAAATGATCCGGGAAAAGAGATTGCGCCGACCCGAAGATAAGAAATGAGACGAGCTGGATTGTCTTTCATGCTGAAGCTCGGTTAGATTGCTCTTAAAACGAATTCTTCGAGTCTGTTCTCTGCTGCCTGTGACCTTATTAATCCTGTAATTTTTCTGTCTGTGTTAAAACCCAAAAAATGTCGTGCACGATACAAGTTGGTGATTGATAAACGGTTCATTTCCTTCTCGCAAAATCCTGATAATTCCCCAAATTGTTGCAGAGCGCTGGTGCATTTAGTCCTGTTGCAGTACACTGACGTCGCAGGCTAAGTAATACTGGTGATTACTGCTGACTTGTGCACATTATAGCTGCAGCGTCAATGTCTGCGAGAAACACATACACGCGGATAATATTTCGGCACAGAACTCTCCTACCCGGAGCCTGCCAGCAAATGTGTGAGCCACCGCTCTGCCCTTGACTTGTATCCATTCATCCAAGCGTGCTGGATGGTTTAGTTAATTAAGCTTAATCTAGCCCCAGAGACAGATACGAGTGCTGTTACAGAGGCCCACTGAGCTGTCCCCATACACTCTTCTCCGGACCCCCCGTGGAGCCATCAGGGCCTCGCTGCTCAGCCACGCTCGAGTACACTGGCGGGGGCTCTGGAGGAGCACGTTGTATTTAATAAAGTTGGACCACAGAAAAAAAAAAATAAATAAAAAAATAGGGGCACAGCTACTTTGATATTTTAATTACTGAAATCACATGGCAGGCCCTCATTTTAAAGGAACTGAAAGTACCGGGTACTGGGTTAGACGAATGAGCTGGTTTTATTGTTTATTTATTTGACTAATAATATGCTTTATGAATTGTTTTCTGCATCACATAGAAACAAATAAGTCAGGTGTATGTGATATATTACAGTGTGTGCATGTAGGAACATTTCCTCATTGAAGAAACAAATGTCCTCAGTAAAGTTAAAAAAGAAAAGAAGTTGAAGCAATGGGAGTGAAGTGAAGAAGCTACTTGGGTGAAACGTCCTCAAGAAACTCTGCAAGTCCAGTTGCCCTCCTTTCAGCTTTTTTTTTTAGATAGCATTTTAAATGGTGCATGCATATTTGCACTACTTATTTCATATTTTGTATTGTATGTAGATATTTTAAAACCTGCTTTTACGTTACTGTTAACTGTTTACTGTTCATGTGCAGAGTTTTGTTGTATGCGGAAACATGTTTCTATACTGTGCACGAGACGATAAACTCAGAGGGTACTTAAACCAGTGTAGGTCAGAGAAGGGAACAAGTATTTATACAAATTGCATCTTCAGCACAAAGAATAGAACCAACCTGCATGATGATCTGCTGGACGAGTCACTCACGTTATGGCAGTGAGGACAAAACTTCGTTTTCATGTCTGCAATGACTCACTATCCCGCCTTCTGGTATAAAGTGGTATTGCAGCAGGATACAGGCTGAGACTAGCTGGCTAGTGTGTGAACTTCAAGTGAAATATCTGTTGTTGTTTTTTTAATTGTAGCTTTTATATTTATCTTTTTACTCTAATGATTTTAGTTATTTTTCAATTTAAAAAAAAAAGATTTTAGCAGTCTGTCAAATTGCCCTTTCAACTATACACCGATAAAGACAGAAACTAAATAGAAGAGGAGATAAATAAATAAAAAATAAAAGGCATAACATCTGTTCTATTAGCAAAGAAAAAGAAAAGAAAATGATATATTTTAAGAATGCTTTTTTTTGTTGTCAATGAAGTGAAAACAGATTTTATGGGTTTGAACTAAATGTAATTACTGCAATCATCGTACATCATACATGTCAACGTTTTAATTTCAGTGTATCTATTTCTTTATTTAAGCAGGGACAGTGTACATCAGTGAACATTCCTTTCAAAGAAAAAAATAAAAAACATCCGTGCAAATTTTACACGACTCGCAGAAAAGAATCTGGATCTGAATTACTTCATTGATCGTAGGGGGAAATTACTTTTTGTTACAGCAGTAGAGCAATGCAGGCAATAAGGATAAGTAAGAGAATATAAAAATATAAGAAATATATATAACAATATGTACAAACATAAGTGAACCTGTGTTCCGAGTTGTTGCTCTATAACAACAAAACAAACAAACCTACAATCAGACCCACGGCCGACATTTCATTTCAGCTGTGATCCTGTGTTTGATTTCTGTGTAAAAGTGACAGCAGAAGCTTGTGCCGTATAAAAAACATCCTGAAAGCCCATGCTGTGCCCGGTGCTTCTCTCCGCGTGCGTCCCCCACTTCCTCTCGAGGTGCAGGAGATGCAACAAGTGTTTTTGCATCTTTTCTGAGAGCATGTACAGCAAAGGGTTCATAAAACAATGACAGAAGGCGAATAAGCGACAGATGTGATAGGCGACGTCCAACCGCTCCTTTGCCTCACAGTCGTTGGGTTTGTAGAGCCTCTTTATCAAGAGTAAAATACTGTACGGCCCCCAGCAGATGAAGAAGGCTGCAACAATGCACAACACCACGACTACTGTCCTGTGTCTTTTTCTGTTGGAAGCCTGCACAACTGTCTTGAGGATGCCGGAATAGCAGACGATAATGATGGCAAACGGGAGGAAGAAAAGCAGTGAGGCTTGGAGGTAATACGCCACGTCGGTATCAGAGCCATCAGAATGAGCCTCACAATAGTTAATACCGTCCCAGTACTCCACCTGTGTTGAGATACCATCACTCAGTGATGCGCCAACGCTGATGACCCATGCACCCACACAGGCTCCAATTGAACACCTCTTCCTGGTAACGCCGTTGCTCGAGTAGTTGTGCAACACCACCGCCACGAAACGATCCAC
The DNA here is from genome assembly GCF_022458985.1 of Mugil cephalus. Classification (NCBI taxonomy): domain Eukaryota; kingdom Metazoa; phylum Chordata; class Actinopteri; order Mugiliformes; family Mugilidae; genus Mugil; species Mugil cephalus. The sequence goes on from NC_061776.1 coordinate 12,194,874, forward strand.
CGTCATGGCAGTCAGGAGAATGACACTGCTGTACAAGCCGAGAAAATACGCCGCAGTGATAAATTTGCACAAAAAGTCCCCGAATACCCAGTGGTGAAGGTGATAGACGCCCCAGAACGGAAGTGTGACGGTGAAGACCAAATCCGAGCAAGCCAGGTTCAGGACGAACATGTTTGTGACATTTTTCAGGTTTTCGTAGAGAAAAACAACGCACAAGAGGACGCAGTTGGCAGTCGCACTGATGATGAAGATGAGGATGAAGAAGGCACCACTGACAGTTGAAAAGCCAGAATAGTCACACAAATATACAGTCCGATCTCTGCCATTCTCTCCATCATCGATCACTGTGGAGACGTTTGCCATCGCAGGTTCTCTGTGAAGTGTTTAGGCAAGAGGAATGGTTGGTCAGTATTCGGTAACATCGTGTAGATTAGTTAAGACACTGAAATTGCGTTTTGACCCACTTCCTCTATTCCTTGAGATGACGTGCTACATGAGATGTGGAAATACTTTCTAAACCTTCGTGCTCTAAATACATGGAACAGAAAGTTCAGGCAGCAGCGGAGGTCGACCAGGACATGAATGACACGGGCTAAGAAGTTTGTGCCGCGAAAGAATTGACTGTATTCCAGATAACCCAGGTGCATAAGGGACAGAGCGAAGTCTGTAGTGTTGCCAGGAGCAGAAAAAAAAAAAAACGGACTCTCGAAAGGCTGGTGAAGTGTGTTTATCCTCAGCTGTGCGACAGTTATCCACATGTGAACATTGCAGAATGTGATTACAAGAAAGGGAATGAGAAAGAAAAGGCTAATCTTAGTGTAGAGGTCAAAGAGGTGTGTGGTCACTGACTTTATCTCAGTTAAACATGTTGCCATATCAAAAATGCTCACTACCCTGCAATTCATGCATATCATGATGCTTACAACCGCACACACGGCACATCACGGTGTTAACCACAGTTCATTACACACTTTCAGACGTGTATTTTGTATTTGGCAACACCCATTGCCAGAATTTCAAACAGCACTTTCAAGTTTTAACAGCTTGGTTTCGAATTTTGATCATCTCTTTCCTAAATTGTTCATCCAAATTCAAACTATGTGAATATATACGCTGTGACGTGATTCAAAATAAAAGTGCAACAAATCTGTGACCTTACCTTCGTACTTGCACCCTGTGTCTCCCCTGTCTTGCGTGGTTTGGGTGACACTCTCGGCTACGTTCACTCCGTTTGGCAGCAGAGAAAAGTGCTGCCGCAGCTAAATTTAAAATCCAGCTTTTTATGACGCGCCGGAAGTTGTCCGTGAAGAAGAAAAGTGAAAACAGATTTTATGGGTTTGAACTAAATGTTATTACTGCAGTCATCGTACATCATACAAGTCAACATTTAAATTTCAGTGTATCTATTTCTTTATTTAAGCAGGGACAGTGTACATCAGCAAACATTCCTTTCAAAGAAAAGAAAAAAAAAACATTAGTGCGAATTTTACTCGACTCGCAGAAAAGAATCAGAATCTGAATTACTTTATTGATCCCAGGGGGAAATTACCTTTTGTTACAGCAGCAGAGCAATGTAGGCAATAAGGATAAGTAAGATAATATAAAAATATAAGAAATATATATAACAATATGTACAAACATAAGTGAACCTGTGTTCCGAGTTGTTGCTCTATAATAATAAAACAAACAAACCTCCAATCAGACCCACGGCTGACATTTCATTTCAGCTGTGATCCTCTGTTTGATTTCTGTGTAAAAGTGACAGCAGAGGTTTGTGCCGTATATAAAACGTCCTGAAAGCCCGTGCTGTGCCCGGTGCTTCTCTCCGCGTGCGTCCCCCACTTCCTCTTGAGGTGCAGAAGATGCAACAAGTGTCTTCGCATCTTTCCTGAGAGCATGTACAGCAAAGGGTTCATAAAACAATGAGAGAAGGCAAATAAGCGACAGATTTGATAGGCAACGTCCAACCGCTCCTTTGCCTCACAGTCGTTGGGTTTGTAGAGCCTCTTGATCAAGAGTAAAAAACTGTACGGCCCCCAGCAGATGAAGAAGACTGCAACAATGCACAACACCACGACTACTGTCCTGTATCTTTTTCTGTTGGAAGCCTGCACAACTGTCTTGAGGATGCTGGAATAGCAGACAATAATGATGGCAAACGGGAGGAAGAAAAGCAGTGAGGCTTGGAGGTAATACGCCACGTCGGTATCAGAGCCATCAGAATGAGCCTCACATAAGTAAATATCGTCCCAGTACTCCACCTGTGTTGAGATACCATCACTCAGTGATGCGCCAACGCTGATGACCCATGCACCCACACAGGCTCCAATTAAACACCTCTTCCTGGTCACACGGTTGCTCGGGTAGTTGTGCAACACCACCGCCACGAAACGATCCACCGTCATGGCAGTCAGGAGAATGACACTGCTGTACAAGCTGAGAAAATATGCCGCAGTGATAAATTTGCACAAAAAGTCCCCGAACACCCAGTGGTGAAGGTGATAGACGCCCCAGAACGGAAGTGTGACGGTGAAGACCAAATCCGAGCAAGCCAGGTTCAGGACGAACATGTTTGTGACATTTTTCAGGTTTTCGTAGAGAAAAACGACGCACAAGAGGACGCAGTTGGCAGTCGCACTGATGATGAAGATGAGGATGAAGAAGGCACCGCTGACGGTTGAAAAGTCAGAATAGTCACACAAATATACAGTCTGATCTGTACCATTGTCTCCATCATCGGTCACTGTGGAGACGTTTGCCATCGCAGGTTCTCTGTGAAGTGTTTAGGCAAGAGGAATGGTTGGTCAGTATTCGGTAACATCGTGTAGATTAGTTAAGACACTGAAATTGCGTTTTGACCCACTTCCTCTATTCCTTGAGATGACGTGCTACATGAGATGTGGAAATACTTTCTAAACCTTCGTGCTCTAAATACATGGAACAGAAAGTTCAGGCAGCAGCGGAGGTCGACCAGGACATGAATGACACGGGCTAAGAAGTTTGTGCCGCGAAAGAATTGACTGTATTCCAGATAACCCAGGTGCATAAGGGACAGAGCGAAGTCTGTGGTGTTGCCAGGAGCAGAAAAAAAAAAAAAAAAAACTGACTCTCGAAGGCTGATGAAGTGTGTTTATCCTCAGCTGTGCGACAGTTATCCACATGTGAACATCGCAGAATGTGATTACAAGAAAGGGAATGAGAAAGAAAAGGCTAATCTTAGTGTAGAGGTCAAAGAGGTGTGTGGTCACTGACTTTATCTCAGTTAAACATGTTGCCATATCAAAAATGCTCACTACCCTGCAATTCATGCATATCATGATGCTTACAACCGCACACACATGGCACATCACGGTATTAACCACAGTTCATTACACACTTTCAGACGTGTATTTTGTATTTGGCAACACCCATTGCCAGAATTTCAAACAGCACTTTCAAGTTTTAACAGCGTGGTTTCGAATTTTGATCATCTCTTTCCTAAATTGTTCATCCAAATTCAAACTATGTGAATATATACGCTGTGACGTGATTCAAAATGAAAGTGCAACAAATCTGTGACCTTACCTTCGTACTTGCACCCTGTGTCTCCCCTGTCTTGCGTGGTTTGGGTGACACTCTCGGCTACGTTCACTCCGTTTGGCAGCAGAGAAAAGTGCTGCCGCAGCTAAATTTAAAATCCAGCCTTTTATGACGCGCCGGAAGTTGTCCGTGAAGAAGAAAAGTGAAAACAGATTTTATGGGTTTGAACTAAATTTTATTACTGCAGTCATCGTACATCATACATGTCAACATTTTAATTTCAGTGTATCTATTTCTTTATTTAAGCAGGGACAGTGTACATCAGCAAACATTCCTTTCAAAGAAAAGAAAAAAAAAACATTAGTGCGAATTTTACTCGACTCGCAGATAAGAATCAGAATCTGAATTACTTTATTGATCCCAGGGGGAAATTACCTTTTGTTACAGCAGCAGAGCAATGTAGGCAATAAGGATAAGTAAGATAATATAAAAATATAAGAAATATATATAACAATATGTACAAACATAAGTGAACCTGTGTTCCGAGTTGTTGCTCTATAATAATAAAACAAACAAACCTCCAATCAGACCCACGGCTGACATTTCATTTCAGCTGTGATCCTCTGTTTGATTTCTGTGTAAAAGTGACAGCAGAGGTTTGTGCCGTATATAAAACATCCTGAAAGCCCGTGCTGTGCCCGGTGCTTCTCTCCGCGTGCGTCCCCCACTTCCTCTTGAGGTGCAGGAGATGCAACAAGTGTCTTCGCATCTTTCCTGAGAGCATGTACAGCAAAGGGTTCATAAAACAGTGAGAGAAGGCAAATAAGCGACAGATTTGATAGGCGACGTCCAACCGCTCCTTTGCCTCACAGTCGTTGGGTTTGTAGAGCCTCCTGATCAAGAGTAAAAAACTGTACGGCCCCCAGCAGATGAAGAAGACTGCAACAATGCACAACACCACGACTACTGTCCTGTATCTTTTTCTGTTGGAAGCCTGCACAACTGTCTTGAGGATGCCGGAATAGCAGACGATAATGATGGCAAACGGGAGGAAGAAAAGCAGTGAGGCTTGGAGGTAATACGCCACGTCGGTATCAGAGCCATCAGAATGAGCCTCACATAAGTAAATATCGTCCCAGTACTCCACCTGTGTTGAGATACCATCACTCAGTGATGCGCCAATGCTGATGACCCATGCACCCACACAGGCTCCAATTAAACACCTCTTCCTGGTCACACGGTTGCTCGGGTAGTTGTGCAACACCACCGCCACGAAACGATCCACCGTCATGGCAGTCAGGAGAATGACACTGCTGTACAAGCCGAGAAAATACGCCGCAGTGATAAATTTGCACAAAAAGTCCCCGAACACCCAGTGGTGAAGGTGATAGACGCCCCAGAACGGAAGTGTGATGGTGAAGACCAAATCCGAGCAAGCCAGGTTCAGGACGAACATGTTTGTGACATTTTTCAGGTTTTCGTAGATAAAAACGACGCACAAGAGGAGGCAGTTGGCAGTTGCACTGATGATGAAGATGAGGATGAAGAAGGCACCACTGACAGTTGAAAAGTCAGAATAGTCACACAAATATACAGTCTGATCTGTGCCATTCTTTCCATCATCGATCACTGTGGAGACGTTTGCCATCGCAGGTTCTCTGTGAAATATAGGCTCAGACTTAGACTTCAAAGATCCAAAATTGAAATTATTTGGTCACAGTAGCTAAACACATAAGAGGAACACTCTTAAAAGTAAAAAGTAAGATCAGATTAAAAAAAGATAAAATGAAATCATCACAATGAAACTAAACAGATTTCTCAATTTCTCAATGCGATTTTTCAAAAAGCTGAGCTGTTTCCAGCTCAGCTTTTAGAATATAACCGGAATATAACAGATTACAGTGAGCCATTACAAGGAGCACGGAGCTACTCACCACTTCCTCTTCACGCAAGATTTGCAAATAAACTGCTCAGCGCAAGAAAGCTTGAGGCATAAGAGGATGGCTGTTCCTCTTTGCTTTTCGCAGTGCTGGCGTGGCTGTGTCATTAACAAAAATGACTGGACAAAGTTGTCTCAGTAAATATATAACCGCTCCATTTTCAGGTTTTTAATGATAGAACAGAAACAGCTCTACACAAAAATATCATCAGAAACTTTTATTTGATTGCAAAGCACGAGATAACGCTGGTGATATTACAGTGTGAAAACAAACACGAAGGCGGCTGACGAAAATCCTCATACTGTACATAAACAAATTCAATTCAAAAGGTTGATTATTAAAATAAAGGGAATTACAAAGAGTTGTGTTATCACTGATACAATGTACAGCAGTCAATTAAATGCAATTAAAACAGCTTGCATGTCAAAGTAACAGAGTAGTAACATAATGGCACAATCTGATTGGGTTTAATCACACTTAATTACAAGTTGGAAAGTGGATGAAAAAAGCACCGTAGTTCTTATTCTCTGTACATCAGCTACACATTTCCACTGGTGTGTAGCACAACTCCTTTCATGATACCATCTGCATGCGTCAGTAGAGACTGAACCCTGCTGTTAGCTGTGGTTACGTGAATTATATCGCCTTTTTGACAGCGTCAAACTGCATTTTCCTCTTATCCAAACAACAACTTGTTAACCGCTAACTCAAAAAGCGGCCACCATTTCTTTTTATTCCGACAACTAAGAGTCTAGAGAACATCTTCGTGCTATTAAGGAACAAATGCACGCAAGTTATTTAATGCTATGAGAATGCATTTATACTGCAGCAGGATTTTTTACACAAAGCTAACACACAAAGCTAATATGCTAATAATTACTGCTCATTCTTTAGCATCTTCAGCTGGTGCCCATTAGAGCATGTTAAACTAAATGGTGAATTCATTAAGGTAAACATGTGCAATAGTGTAAGCTACCAGATTTTTAATAGTATTTTAATATTCATAGTTTGAGCATGTGCTGTTTAGGGGTGAATGACATGTACAAAAGTTACCCATTTCGATGCTTGTGGAGTCTTTGCAGAAAACACTGTTGAAATCAGGAGAAAAAGTTTAAAAACTGTTAATCTAAAAGAAAAAAAAACTCATCTTTTCAAAGGTAGTTAGCCCCAGCGCCCCAACTGCAGGTAAACAGCCTTTTTGAGCTATTTCAAACAGCCTGGGTTGTATCTGTGTCTCCCTTCACCAAATTGAGAGCCTATTCAGTCTCTGGGTGAAATCCAGAAGCATGCGACAATATTAGCAGAAGAGAAGCTAACTGTGCAGCTGGCTCCCTTGAGACCAAAATGGATCGCTTGGTTTTGTTTCCTTTATATGACAATCATACAATAGTTAGGTATTTTTATGATCATGGCAGTTGCCCGGCCACCCTTCTGCTTAATAGTGAATGCAAAACGATAATAATAATGCTTATATAAATAGCACCAGGCCGAGTTTAATATAGAACACATGTAGTAGGTAGGGGAAACGTTGAAGACCTCTGATCTAAACGATGTCTTGCACAAAAGTACGTGCGACGTGAAAAGTTTGTGAATTCCCATATTTTTTTTACGCTACATCGAGAACTCTTCACCGCTTGTAATTGATATGACCGTGAACCGGTTTGGTCGACTGCTTGTGCTGCAGCTGCTGTTTCTGCTGCTGCGGCGGCCCAGGCTCTTCAGCATTTTCTTCAAGTGATTTTTGAATTTAACCCCCACAAACACGTAAAACACAGGGTTAAGGCAGCAGTGTGAATAGGCGAAGAGTCGGCTAAAGGCGAGGGCGTAATCCAGTCTTTTGTGTCTTTCACACGTTTCGTCCAGATCGTCACCATACTCGTTAAATGTGTACAGCGACTGCAGAAATATTACTACATTGTAAGGCACCCACTCTACAAAGAAAACAACCATGAGAGTGAAAATGAGCTTTAAAGTTTTGTGTCGTCTTCTCTGGGCAGTAGGACGCATCAACCTGCACATGATCTGAGAATAGCAAAATATGAACACCACTGAACTCAGTAAGAAGAGGGCATTCTGCTTGTAGGTGGCCCAAAGGGTCCACTTTGAATCCTTAAACACACATTGATTTGAATCCTTGACTTCAGTGTAGATAAAGGCTGGACTGGCAATGAGGAAACTCACTACCCAAATCACCACGGATGCTATGACGGAGTAGGAGCCCGTGGTGGACACGATGTCAGACAAAGGATTCATGACAGCTATGTAGCGGTGTGCAGTCATCAACATGAGGAGGATACTGCTGCTGTAGAAGCCAAGGTAGAAGATGAAGTTGACTATTTTGCATGCCTCCTCCCCTAAATCCCATCCGTGCATGTGGTAGTAGGCCCAGAAGGGCAGACCCGTGGTGAAGAGGAGATCCGATATAGCCAGGTTCAAGATGAACGTGTTGGTGAGGGATCTGAGATTCTCAAACTTGACCAGAATCGCAAAGACCAGGATGTTTCCGAACAGACTGAGGATCACCACAATGGAGAAAAACACTGGAGTGAAGATCTCTCCAAACTTTATGATGCTGGTTTTATTACATATTTCAGTTTCATAATCATAATCCAAGGTTGAGTGATCGTTGGGGCCCGTAGAATTTATGTTTTCAGCCATTTTCCTAAAAGCAAGAAGAGGACAGGTGAGTGAAAACAGCTAAACTGCTAAATATAAAGATCAAATTACAAAACTGCATGTGAACGAATCTAAATGTACTATTCTCTTGATTTGTGGGACATTCATTACATGGGATGTCATAAAATGCAGCATGGAGGCTCACTTCATGTAAATTAAGTATTTTTGCAAACTTCTAGTAACCTAATATTAACCTGCGTGAATCTCTCTACCTGTATTGTGATGTCTGAAATTCTAATATATATCAGCCAGACAAAACGTCACTGACTTGACTCACAAAGACAAATATAAATTGTTAAATCTTGACGCATATACTGAATTTTTATTTTGTTTTGGTTTTATTAATTATATTTGCATTCTTGCGTTCACAGTTAAATAACCAATTTGTTTATACAGGCCAGTATATATTAATGGATTTTAAACTTTTAGTGTTGTTGGAAATTCTTCTGCAAATGTTACCATTGCCTCTGTCTTTAACTATTAACTGAAAACCATGGAAACGTACTGTACCTGCAGAAGGGTTGTGCACCAGCAAATGTCTTCAGAAAAGTGTCTGTGAAATGCAGGTGAACCGAGATTTGACCTTAAGTACCAACAAAAAAAGTTGAACAGAAAGCAGTCATAGTATCCACGTCATCCGCGCCCATGCCTGTAGTAGGTCAATGGAGTTTCAGTAACATATTTGAAAAGATATGTTCCCGTTAACTGTTTCCGTGCTTCTGCCCGTGTACATACACTTTGGATGTTATATAATATGTTACATGATATGGAATTACACAGGGTGTTAATGAGGCCTCCAAATTCACTAGATCACAAACCGATCAAGTATCTGTGGGATGCACTGGAAGAAGTTGCCAGCATCCTGTTGCCAGACACCACAGGACACCCTCAGAAGGACTGTGTCCACTCTCTGATGAGTCACAACTGTTTAAGAGGCACAAGGGAGACCTACACACTATTGGGAAGGGGGTCATAAAGTTCTGGCTAGTCGTGTATGTGGTACGTATTTATGTGTACTTTTTTAAAACTGGCTTACAGACATCTACACAAAGTATATTGCTCAAATAATGACTGACAATCACTGATTTATGTGTTGAAATGTTTAAAGCTGAGTGACTGATGCACATACTGCTCTGCAAAGCCCCTGTGAACTAAGCTCTCTTCACTGCTAATGTTGTTGCTTTTTGTTTTTGTTTTTTTTAACCTTTCAATATCCAAATTGTTCTATTATGACTTATTAATAAAGTAACACATACTATATAAGTGTGTGTGTGCTTGTGTGTGTACACAAACAACATTTACACTGCATAAAAGAATAAACTGGATAAACAACCTACTGTTATTCAGAAGCTCTGTCTGCAATTTGCATAATAAGTTTTTTTTTAATGTATTTCGCAAGAAAAAAATCTCTGTTTTTACTGTTTACTAATCTGTTTATAATTTTACCTCTCAACCAAACCCGGACGGACCTCAGCTGTAGAAGGCGTCTCATTGGCTGATTCGCCTGTCAATCATCCACAGAGCCCGCCCACAAAACCCAGCAAGTTTCTGCTGTATCACCTGCTAAACTGGATTCTTCGGACAATTTTAAACATCAAGTACGTTCAACACGCTGTCATATGTTTGATATTAGTGCGTTTCTCTTTGTTTACAATCAGCTCGCGGTGATTCGTGAACGAAATGAATCATAAACGAGATCAGGAAATGAAAATCCGAGAGCAGGTGCATGTACTGTAGCGCACACAAGCTTGGACAAATCCTTGTTTATGTCGCGGTTTGTTGCATTTTAAAGCAGTTTTGGGAGTGATACAAGTGAACTCTCCTGGTTCGTGACAGCGAAGGGAGATAACTGTATATAAATGTTGTGTTAGTGACAGCTGATAAGGTTTTTATGGCTGATAGGAGCGAAAACGACTTCACCTGTCGTACATTCTGGCATATTTTGCTGACTTTTATGTAGCTAGTCCAGTTTCATCTGTGAGTCATTTTAACAAAACGTACACTCCTTTTTTAATAGTTAGGTTGTCTTGTGTTAAGGTCATCCTCTGTTAAAGCCGAACACCGCCTTATTATTTTACTACTAATAGTATTTCAAGGCAGCAGGTTGTTTGTGTTTTTATTTATCCCTCAGAGTTTGGCACATTTTTCTTAACAGTCCTGTTATGTAATGTTTTGGTATGTACTCATGAATATTATACTGATGAACATTCAGGGTACATGAGAATAAGTGTTGACGTAGCCTTTCTGAAGCAAGCAAAATATTGTGAATTTCTCTCTTTTTAATCCCGCATTAAGAATTTCCTGCCTGCACCTCCCCTCCCCTTACAATGGCGTCCTCTTCTTCAGTTGGAGACAAACAGCTGCACAGGATAATCAGAGATCTGCAGGGTAAATGAACTGTCCACACCATAAACAACATGCTGTGCACGGGTCGGACATGACGCTATGACCACCGACAGGAGAAGTAAATAACATTGATCGTCTTAGGACCATTCAGTGTTCTGCTGGGAAACGTTTGGATCTGGCATTCGCGTGCACAAGTTCTTCTACAACTATGTCACTTAGACGAGTAGCATCCACCTAGTTTAGACCAGACACCACTACCCCATAGCAATGACACTCCTTGATGGAAGCAGCCATCCCCAGCAGGATGCAGCCTGACACACACACACACACACACACAAGAAAAAAAAAAAAAACTCAGAAAACATGAAGAACAGCACAAGGTGTTGACCCGGCCTCCAAATTCACCAGATCCCAAACTGTTCAAGTATCTGTGGGATGCAGCAGAACAAGCATCTTGTCACCAGACACCACAGGACGCCCTCAGAGGGCCCACGTCCACTCTCTGACGAGTCACAACTGTTTTAGAGGCACAAGGGGAGACCTACACACAATATCAGGAAGGTGGTCATAAAGTTTTGGCGCAACGTGGCACGTATTTATGTGTGAAACCAGCTGACAAACATCTTCACAGACTATATTGCTCAAATAATGATTGCAACATTGTGTCCAGTCACTGATTGGTGTATTGAAATGTTTGAATTACATGCCACAGAAACTACTGTGTGCACACTCTGCTTTCTTTTGCCTTCTTTTGTGTCTACACAGTAGTAATGTGTGTGTGTTGGTAATGCGTTTCCTCTTTGCCTTAGATGCTGTTCTGGAGTTGAGTAAAGAGCACAAAGAGTGCGGTGAACCTATAACTGACGACAGTGGCAACCTGCACAAGTTCTTCTACAAACTAGAATACCTGCTGCAGGTACTGGCATTGAGCACCACAAAACTATCACAAAAACTCACATTTAGAGTTCATCAGAATGACTTGGCTTGAGTTTAGATTTTCTTTTTTGTGTATAGAATCTAGTGATACATCACTTGAACTGTATGGTCATAAAACATGAAAACTGTGTAAATGTGAAAACAGTTCTTCCACTTGCGTAAGCTACCGCATAGGCTCTGGTTAGTGGTGCAGGAGCATAAATCTAGCTTAATGGTAGTTTTATTAAAGAAAGATTGTTTTTTTTCTGCTCCGATTGTTTTAATGCTTAGTGGCCATAAAAAGTGAAACTATTAGTTTAAAAAAAGCAAGTAGAAGTTGGGTTTCTGCCTCCTACTGTATTAATCATTGTGCAACTCCTTTATGACTAAAGCTGAGTCACAGCTTAAGTCTGATACACATCACAGAGGCTATTGTTGGGTAAGGCTGTGATAATGTTTTGTGTTTTTTTTTTTTTGTTTTTTTAGTTTGACCAGAAAGAGAAGACAACCTTTCTTGGTCAGAGGAAAGACTACTGGGATTACTTCTGCGACTGCCTGATTAAGATCAAGGGAGCTAACGATGGCATCCGTTTTGTTAAGTCCATCCCTGAGGTAATCCTCCTCTGCAACACACAACCACACACGTTAACTCTCACCGACTCACCCCCCCTCGCCGCCGTACACAGTGCCTGTATAACCATGTAGCTAATCCTGAGGTGAGCGCGGTACGGAAAGGCTCGGTGTTGGTAAATCGCTTGCCGTCTTACTCACTTTCTGTCCTGGGAATTCACGAAGGTGAGCTTCACACCAGAATTACTGTTGTTGATTTAGTCCTAGTTTATACTTTCTTTAATTTGTTCCTTGCTTTACCTTCAGTGTGTCTGTTATGTAGACTTCCTGCGATTAAAAACATCCAAAGAGATTTTTTTAATAGCGAAAAGTTTCTCTACTTTCTGTCGTGTGGTATATTGACACGCATTGGTCATGTTGGTTCTCGATTAGTCCCCGTGTATCCGTTACTTTATTAATTGTTTAATTTATAAAATCTAAGATAATGATGAAATATTCATGACAACCTAACTTAAAGATGACATCTCCAAGGGCTTGTTTTGACAAATCGTGTCACATTGGACAAGAGGGATCTATAAATTCCTTCTGCTGTTACAGACTGTAGATTATTTTTACGGTGCTGTAGAAAACACGACGATACAAATAGAAAACAGAACAACAGAAAAATGAATTGTCGCGCATTCGAAGGCTTTTTTGTCTTGAATGAATCAATTAATCGGGCCATTTTTTAAGATGCTGCGGTGCTATCTTCAAACGCCTTCTCCACCCACCAGGCCGGGATCAGGATGTTCACTCATCTCTGACGCGCAAAAACATGGGACGTTTGAGAAGCTGTGAGCAGCAAATATTTAACATCTTTACTTGGATGAAAAATGGAAATTGGATGAATGATTAAAATATTTGACGTTAATGTTTTGTTGATTGAGCTTTTGTCTAATTGTTTCAGCTGTAGTGTACTGCTGTTGTTCCATCTCATATGAATGAGCTGTATGCTAGCATAAGAGAGTTAATTAATAACTACGCCCTGATTCGCAAGCATAAGAAGAGCACTTCTGGTTACAGTTTACCCACTAATTGAGCCTGATTCATTAGCGAAACATGTCTCCAGGGTTTTACGTGTCGACAAAGTCACAAAGTTTAGGAAGTAGCATACGACTGCTAATTCGTTTTTTGGAGACCTCCAGTACTTCAAAATATTACTTTTATTCCCTCTTTCACTCTTTTCGTATCCTGTCCGTCAGTCTCAAGCATAAGGACGTGTCCAGCTGGTGTCCCTCTGGTAGAGCCGATCTGTGTGTCTGTTGTCTTACATAAATCCCTCCATCTGCCACAGTCTGGGCTTACACATCGTCATTGTACATTTAGTGCCTATTATAGCGATGACCACTAAACGCAGATATCATTAAGCTGAAATAAATCAACTTAGCTGTAGACTTGAACAAATGGTCATTTTTTTAAAGTAAGATTTAGTTGTTTTCTAATTTTATTAAATAAATATCTTTGATATCATCTTTTCCTTCTACTGGAAGTGTTTTTAAAGAGAAGTAAATAGGAAGCCTCATTAGTCTGTTTGATTCTTTAGAAAAAACACATTATTGTGAGGTGTTGTCATGTCTGTACGTGTGTATATATATATGTATATAAATAAACATATTTTTTTGTTCCTCAGTTGAAGACGTCACTGGGGAAAGGAAGAGCCTTCATCCGCTACTCACTCGTTCACCAGCGCCTTGCTGACACACTGCAGCAGTGTCTCATAAATCAGAAAATCACAAGGTCAGAGGACACAGGAGCTCCACATACATTCGTGTCTCATCGCATTTGTCATCTTCAAGTTGTCTAAGTCGGTGCTCATGATGAGTGTCTCAGTGTTTCCTCACAGAATTAGCTCCGTCTCTCTCTTCATTAGCCATGGCTATCTATTCCTCTCTTGCTGTTTCACCTGCCACCGAAATAGCCGAAACACATTAGTGGGATGTCTAATCACACGTCCGTTTGGTCTGTCCAGATCGTGTTTTCTCATGTTTGTGGGTACTTCTTTTGCGAAAACTTTGGTTTGAACGAGGAGCTGTTGTTGACTTGCCGCACCGTCTGCAAATTGTAAATAGTCTTGTGTTTATATAACGCAGTTGGGGTTCAGTGATTTGCGTGTGGTACAGCCGCTAACCCATGGGTTTGTAGGCTAACACTTGGGTTGGCAACCTCCTCCATGTACTAAGCCAGAGTTGGCCCTTCGTGCATCTTCTTGCAGTGTTACACCAGATAAAGGTTCTTTGTGTGTGTGTGCGCGTGTGTGCGTGTGTGCATGCTCAGTAGACGTGCCGCACACATAGAGTCTCTATGTTGTAAACCCAGTTAAAACAGTGAGGTGTGGTGCTGTTTACGCTACCTTTTCGCGGGAAGTGTGACTCTCCCTTCCTTATTTGTGTTTTATTTCTGTTTTTTCAAGAAAACAAAACAGCCGTATAGTCGTACCATAGCCACCTGCAGACACCGCTCACTTCCTACCTTTGACCAGACAAAAAAAAACTATTTGGCAATAACTTTGAAAGAGACGTTTCCATTAAGTTGCACTCTTAATGCAATTTTTATATTTAGTGCATCTGAATGTGCTTCAGTTTTACCGTGACATGCCCCGTAAATTCTTAAATAATCAAAGATCAATTTGTCCGAACGTTAGGGAGAAGCAGGGCTTTATATGGCTTTATATCAGAGTCATGCTATTATATCTACCTAAACCCTGTCGGGATACGAGGAAGTAATTGTAGTTTAAAAAATGGGACACCTGGCAAATAAGAAATGTCTGGAATAAGAGAATGAAAACATTATTTCCGTTTAACATGATTTAATTGTTGCACTTTATTTGGTTCATGCACACTGCATGGGCTAATATTTGAGTAACATGTCAGAATTTGCAGTATAATTTTTTTATTTCATTCATTTTTGTTGCTGTGATGTTTCACCTTTCTTGCATTGGGTATTTCAGCGCAGTATAGTATCACAACAAGTTACTTTACAAGCAGTGCGAACATGCTGTCGTCAAATAAAAACCCAGTGTTGTTTCCTTTATGTTTGTTTGCAGTGACTGGTATTATGCCCGGAGTCCCTTTCTCAAGTCTCATCTCACTGCTGACATAATAAACCATCTTTATGAGCTCAACCAGATCCAATTTGATGTGGCTGCCCGTGGTTACGACCTCGATGCAGACTGGCCATCATTTGCAAGGTAACCAGTGCCTACATTTATCTGTCAAACTAGCATCTTTCTATAAAAACGAGCCGTGGTGGTTCTTAGGAAAAATTAAATGCATAATAAAGAAATGAAAGCAACTTCTTGCACCAAACTAGGCAGAAATAGCACACCAGTTTAGGGCAGCTAACGTAAAATTGTGGCGAGGAAGAATTGCAAAGTGACACTTAATTATCTTATCACCCTGCACGTTCACAAGTCTTTTTCTTTTCTCGCATGAGTGTGTTTAAATGTGTGCAAGACCCTGTGGGTGCCAGTGGTGTGTGAGGTTCGGTGGTTATACCACACGTCAGCACCTTTGTCAGACATTTTCACTTCTTTGTCATCAGTTTGCAGTCGCTGAGTTAACACAGTTATTCAGACCATAATTTGTGCTGCACTCCTTCACACCGCTGAATATAATCTTAAAACATAATGCAACAACGCAAACAGGACTGAAAGTGATTGAATGGTTAAGTCAAACGATTTATCTCGATTAACAAAAGTAACCTTTATTTTTAAAGTTGGTTTGTAGGATTGTATTAGCCTTTTAGTTTTTTTTTAGAATAACCAGAAACATGAACACACAATTGGTTTCTTTCACATTCATCATGACTGTGTGGCTAAACAGAAACAGTTTCATCATAGTACCACAGACTTAAGTGACTTACTCAGAAAACACATTACTGACCTAGTATCATGTGAAATCTGCAGAGTTAAATTATGTTTATTTAGATGTTGCTTTCTATTTTTTAATATTGAGCCTTCATATTAGCAGATAAGACTCTTTACTTGTCTTAGGTATTTTAGAAGATAACATCTTTGCAATGTTGTACTTGAGGAACATAAACGACAGCTCAGGTGGGGTTTCCCAGCTTCCTACCAATTTCCTTGAAAGGTTGTCCGTACATCGCTACATGTCCTTGTAAATTCTCACGAAAAGACTAGACTAAATGCTCCAGCGTGGTTGGATAAGGAGGGTGCTACACAGAGATTTGCATATACAGTAAATGCCATGTAAAAAAAACAAAAAACATCTGTGCTCATGAAAGTGGAGCTGAAAGCAGAACAGTTGCATTTGATTGCATTACATTACACAGATGTACCAATATTGAAAAATAACTAAAATTGAGAATTGAACGTGTTTTCTAAATAAGGAAGTTCTTCATCAACATGCATTGCTTAATTTCTTGGTTCCGTCTACAAAATCCATTGTTGCTTAGTGTCTGAACTTGGTTCCCTTTTTCTATAATTGTTTTTAAATGTAAATGTTGCCACAGATCCACCTTCAGAGTCTAAATTGAAGTCTCTCTAAGTTATTTTTGCATTTTGTTTATCTTGGCTTTTGTGACACTGATATTCAGTATCTCATTATGTACAAGGCGAACGATAGGAACCGGTTCATCAGCTTTCCTGTGGAAGCCTCCTAGTCGCTGCTCCAGCATCAACAGCCTGGTTAGCAGCTATTCACACTCGCAGGTACACAAATAATGTTATTCACGCTCTGCATCGATGACCTATCTAAAGAATAATCAGTTAAATGCGACTGATGTTTACAGCACCTGACCAGAACTGTCTATTTCCATTCACTGACCAGGCACAGGAGTTTCTCCCCATCCCCGACCTGAATCACAGTCTCCTTGGTGATCTTGGGGAACTGGGAGAACCATCTTCTAGCAGCATTGCAGAGAATCTCCGAGTTGAGCTCGACCAGTCCGAGCTCAGACAGCAGGAGCTCCTGGCACGGGTTCAGGAGTTAGGCAAAGAGGCTGCTGAGCTGAAAGATGTCGTTAAAGACCTTCAAGGCCAATTATCGGACCAGAAGTCTCATAATTTAGCAACTACGGTGGTCCAAAGTAACCAAGAAGCTGCTAACGAGGAGGCAATAAATCACCATCAAACCTGTAGCGAATCGATAAACTCTGAACTTCAAGACCGGCTCACAGCTGCTGAGAACAAAAATATGGAGCTTCTTTCTAAGTTGGATGAAGCTCTTAAAGAAAAGGGACAGCAAACAGCTAGCTACTGCGACTCTGCCTGGAAGATCCAGGAGCTCCTGGATAAGCTCAAGACTGCAGAGGAGGAGAGGTTGGAGGCGAAGCGAGAGGCTGACGACGGGGCCAGGCACTCTGAACGCCTGTCGCAGGAACTGAAACTGAGGGAAGAAGAGTTGAGGAGCAGCGAGGAGAAGCTAGCCGAGGTAAAAGCTGGAGCCAATAATGAGCGGGAGGACGCGCTGGCACGACTGGAGGAGCTCCAAAGCGCTGTCAGTAGAATTCAAGGGGCGCTGACTCTAAAAGAGAAGGAGACAGGGAACCTCAGAGCCCAGCTTCACGATCTGCAAGCCTCGCTGGAGTGTAGGGAGCGACAGGCAGAGGAACTGAGGAAAAGACTGCAGGAGGAGAGGCAGGAGATAGAGCAGCAATGTAGCATGAGTAGTATCCACAACGATGAACTTGAAAGCCTGGTCTTGGATTTAAGAATAACTCTGAGAAGCAGGGAGAAAGAGCTAGCTGCTAGTTCAGAAAGAGTCAAACATTTAGTGGAGCAGTTGGAGAAGCTAAACGTTGAGAAGGAAACTCTGAGCTCTCGACTTAACGATAATGAAGCTGCGTCCTGCAAAGAAAAGGAGAACACTGAGGAGTACAAAACCCAGTGCAGAAATCTCATGGAAATAAACACAAAGCTACTCCAAACAGTTCAGAAGAGTGAGGCGAGCAACGCAGAACTGGCAGAGAGCAGGACCGCCTTGTTAGACCAGTTAGCTTCCTTGAGGGCCTCCGAGAAGCACTTGAAAGGAAGATTAGAAGCTGCTAACATGTGTGTAGAAGACAGAGAGAGGAAGCTTTTAGATGAAAACCTGCATTTGGAGGAGACTGTCCAGAAGGTGACGGCCCAGAAGGAAGAATTAGATGCTCACTTAAAGAAGCTAGGACATGAGAACAGAGAGCTTCTAGACATTCAGTCCTCACTGAAGAAACAGTTGGCCACAAGTCAACATGAAGTGGACTTACTCACTGCCAAAGCTGAAAAGTTGGGCAAGAACCTCACAGTGTCCCAAAAAAGCCACGCAGAGTTACTTGAGAACCTCCGGGAAACCGAAGCTAAGCTGAGAGACCAGACTGTAAAGTGCGGCCTCCTGCAGACTCGAGCTGAGGAGCTGGAGAGCGGCACCGGAGAGCTGCACCGTGAAAAGGGAGCTGCAGAGAGCAATGAAAAAATGCAGATGCTTCACAACGAGCACCAGGCCTCCTCAGCGGAGACAAAAGAGGGGCCGATCAGGCTGGTTATAGCCGAGGCGCAACTGGAACTCAACCAAAGGGAGGTAACAAGGCTCCGTGAGGAGGTGGTGGAGCTCAGGGCTCAGCTCCTTGCGGGCAGCGAGGAGAGAATTAAAGTCCAGGCACTGCAGGAGGTGACGGAGGCCTCCAGGGAGGACCTCCGCGTTTTGGCGGATCAACTCAAAGCCCAGGTAGAGGAGCTAAACCGCCGGCACGTGGACGAGATCCTTCGATCTCGGGAGCGCGAAGAGTCTCTCATCCGCGAGCGTGACGGGGAGGCGCAGGCTCGAGCCGGTCTGGCTGCAGAGGTGATAACCTCCAGAGAGGAGCTAGATAGACTCAAGCTGCGTTACGAGGCCTTGTGTCTGGAGAACAGCGAATCCAGGGAGGCCCTTCACAGGGCCAACACGGAGACGGCAGAGCTAGGCGTGCACGTGTGCATGCTGACCGCCGAGAACGAGGAGGCCCGTCTGCGCTGGGAGGGCCTGTCGACGAGGCTGCAGGAGCTGGAGGAGGAGGCCACTCAGGAGGCAGAGAGGCTGAACACGCGCATGGAGCAGCTTCGCCAGGAGAACGACGAACTCCTCAGTCAGCTCCAGAACAGCGAGGTTCTGTTGGCGTCCAAGCAGAACCTACAGATAGAGCTGAGGAAAGTGCAACAAGAGGCTGACGTCGTGCAGGAGACGAGCCAGGAGGAGATCCTGGGACTGCGGCTCCAGATCAGCAGCCAAACTTTGTCGCACGAAAACCAACTCCAGGTCAGACATGAACTAGCTAAAGAAATGTGCTGTGCTTCAATGTCAAGTGCACAAGGAGTCTGCTGTCTGTTTTCAGAGAAACCAGCTTTCTACAGCTTTTCTTCTGGAGAATCATGATTTCTTGGTAATACGCAGTAGGTGGAAAAACACAAGTTTCTAATCCCTTTCCAAAGAGAGGGGGAAGTAACCGTGTGACAGGATGAGAAGAAAAACCATAAGAAGCCACGGCAAAACAAATGTTTTAACTATTTAGTCTATTAGTCTCACAAACTCAAAAAAAAATAAAAATTTGCATGCACAGACTGTGAGGAAAAGACTGTCATTGCACTGCTGACACATAAAGATCAAAAGTCATGAAGCAGCAATTCTATCACTACTGATAAATAGTATCCTGGGCTGCTCTCCAATAATTCATCCCGGTTTCTCTGAGTCCCCTTATAAATGCACTGCTGGATTGTTTTATGTAGTTGTTCCTGAACATAGTGTCCCAAGTTTATTTGCTCTGTTTTTATCCAGAGCGTAAATCAGGAGCTGAAGGAAGCGAAACTGCAGCTGGAGGCGGAGCAGGAGAAAGTTGTCGGTTTGGAGAACAGTCTCAAACGGCTCGAGGTGAGAGGTCAAACCTGCAACTTAAAACGTTATTACTGTCATGGGTCACATGGGTGCTAGCCCCTATCTACATACATCAACGAGGCATAACATTATGACCACCCACCTAATACTGTGTAGATCTCCTTTGCGTCTCCAAAACAGTTGTGACTCATCAGGAAGTTGGACATGTGTCTTCTGAGGGTGTCCTGTGGTGTCTGATGACAGAATGTTGTTAGTGGGGCCTTTGGGTCCTGTGGGTTGAAGGGAGCGGCCTCTGTTTAGGATCGTGTGAATTTGAGGTCAACACCTTGTGCTGTTTTTGATGAGTTTTTTTAAGTTGTTTCCGAACTGTGTTCTGTGCGCGTGTGTCAGCAGTGTCTGTTCTGGTCTAGTTGGGTGCTACATGACTAAGTAGCACCCACATGAATGAATCCCAGGTCCAAAAGTTTCCCAGCAGGACACTGAATTGTCACAAGACGGTCGATGCTATTTGCTTCTCCTGTCAGCGGTCATAATGTTATGCCTGATCGGTGTTTGTCTGCACAGACTGCTGTTGAGAAGAACTTTGAATTCCACAGTACAGAAGTCTCCTGCGTTTTGTGTCGTCGGGCCTGAGAAACGATGCCAAATGCAAAGCTAACAGGAGCGGTTTAAATCCAATAAGTCAATGTCCTGGAGTGGCCAAGTCAAATTTGCTCATTTGCCACTAAAGAATAATTTAGTGTGCAGGTTTGCAAACTGAAGAAGACTATTAAACTATAGTTGCTGCTAACTAAAGGGTTCATGCACTAAATAATGAGAGAGGCTGCATATATTTATAGAGTATTTAGTATTTTATTAACTTCACTTTATAGAGATTTGTTTTCTCCGTGATATTAAAACCTCTTCTCCATATCAGCTCTTCTTTGGAAGTGGGATTGAAATTGTGGTGAACGAGCTGATGTGGTGACATTGCTGTGTGTCCAAAGTGGTTTTAGAGAGGGAAATGAAATTTGTCAACTGTTTGACACTGAAAATGCTGCTAAAACCATCAGAGGACGATTCTGTAAAACGCGTGCAGAATACGTGCTCTTCTGTCGGCGCGCGTGTCTGGGACAGATAAATAAAAACACAACTTCCAGTCGCGTGTACTGGCAATTGTTGTAATCGTTGTAAACGTTGTGGTCGCAAGCAAGATTCACAAAGAAGCAGAAATGATGTGTTGCTTTGCTGTACTGATTGCAGGCTGAAAATCAGAGACATTGCCAACAGATTGAGGAGAAAAACATCCAGATGGCTGAATTCGAAAATCTCATCCAGCAGAAAGAAGACGAGATAATCCATCTGAAAGGGAATTTATCAAGGTGAGATACTGTATTCATAATCACACGCGCTGGACCAAATTAAAGCTCTGTGATGAAATGTTTTAATCTTGTGTGTTTAGATCAGAGTGTTTTTTTTATTCAGCCTCAGTCGATTTTTTTAAATTCTCATCTAAAAATAATATTTGCACGGAAACAACGCCCGTGTTGTTTCTTATCACCAGTGAGGTTCTGCATCCATGTTTGCAGGTGTGAAGAGCGGCTGGCAGCAGCTCAGCAGGCCTGTCATGATGTGGCTGATAATCTGCGGAGAGTGACACAGGATAAACAGAGCTTCGATCTTAAGGCCGCTGCTGAACTTGATGATCTTTACCGAACCAAAATAAATTTGGAGGAGAGGCTTGTGGAGCTCATCAGGTATAAACTGCAACTGCTCCCCGGGATCACATATTTATATTCAGTTTATTTCCAGACGATGATACGAAGTTATTTGTGTTCGTTATTTTGTTCTGTAAGTGGTGCTTGCCGTGGCTTTACAAACGTTTGCTTATGACCTCTGCAGAGAGAAAGATGCACTGTGGCAGAAGTCGGACGCTCTGGAGTTTGAACAGAAACTGCGAGATGAGGAGACGGAGAGGGACGTCAACTACTGTCTGGGCTGTCACACTCAGTTCAGCTGGTGGCTTCGCAAATACAACTGCAGGTCAGACGATCTTCTGCGCAATAAAAGACGTTAACGATCGCTCGCACAGCCAGTACAACCACTGCTACTGTCAAAGCAACGCAATAAAAATGAAAGCGGTTTTAAGTCGTGACGTTTCACATGTCGCTAAGCACTTGACTTTGTTTCGCAAAAGGCTGTTTCTTTGCAGACAACGTGTGTCACAAGGTAAGTGAACTAGGACTGAAGTCAAAACGAACCAAATAATTGGAAGTAAAGAAAACTAAATGTCACAGGAAAAGCATCACTGACATTTTATTTCTGGATTTCACTTCTCATTTAGATTCACAGAATGTAACCAGCTAGTACAACAGGACTGAAGTTCTTTACTAAAGATAAATATAAAGGGCTACAGCTGAGATATCTTTGTAAGATATGATATACCTTCATTTTATTATTCATTTTTATTTATTTTTTTTTTACCATCTGAGCCCGGACAGACAATTTCAAAACAAACCAAAAAGGACACAGACAGACAGTATCGAAACAGACAATATTATGACAAAACATTGATTTACCGCTTCAGGCTTTTGTACTTTTGTGTACTTGATATGCCTCTATTGCCTGTATATGACTCTTGTACGTCTGTATTTGATACACTTCAGTTTCTAGTTAAATAAAATAAAATGCAAACGTTTCACAGGAGTAATCTATTCCAAAACTGTCACTAGAATAGTATTCAACAAATATAACATCATGAGTTTTAGTCTTCACTGGATGCTAAACATTTTTTTTACATTTGTCTTCCACAGTCAGACCCTTACATACTTCAGTTTGGATTTGTTGTCTTGTAGCAGATTAAGACTTACTTTTATAAGGAACAAAAATCTAATGTTAGACTTTTGTCACTGGCAATTTTGTATTTTTTTGTTTTATTTGTAAAAAGTCCACATATAAGTTGCAGTTCTGTTGCTTACACACCGATGTGTCTGTCTCCCTTGTACTTTTCTGCATTTCTAAATACTTCTCTTTTTTTTTATCCCACACCATCTATATCTGTGATGTTTTTTTTCTCCCTCTCTCCAGACTGTGTGGACGTCCCTTCTGCTACTATTGCTGCAGCAACACAGTGAGCACGCAGCAGGGTGGCAACAAGGAGCGCTGCTGTAGGGACTGTTACAGCCAGCACAGTGCAGTGGTTGAGCGCCACCCGCAGGAAGAAGTCGCTCACAGCACGCCGGGGACGCCGTTTAGTCGTCTTCTGCAGGCCGGCCGAGCTGCGACCAGTGTTTCAGGTGACACACACACACACACACACACTTGCACACAGACACACACGGTCTAAAGTATTTGTACATGTGCTTCTGGTCTTGTTGGTGCACTAAGGTGTAAAATACAGTAATTAACTTTCCAGGAGCAGAGGAAAGCGAGAAGCTGGACGATGGTGTTTTTGACATTATCACGGAGGACGAGGTGAGTGGGGTCTACGACAGTGACTCCCTCTCGTTTGCCACCGCCTGCTCTCCTGGACACGGACAGCAGGGGGCAGCACAACTGTAAGTATCTCTTACAGACATCAGTTACCATGGCATGCTTTATAAATGACAATCAATGCAACTAATCTATAAACAGTCAATAGAGTCTGTTCCAGTTTAACTCTGCAGAACATCCACAGTCTGAACAGAGGAGAAAAAATCAGGGCAACATTAAAAAGATAAAGAAATGTTAAATCTTTAATAGTGTTTCAGATATAGGTTTTGGTAACATATCTACACATCTGTATTTTGGTAGTAAATTGGATGCACCATAAACTGGAAACGTTTTGTTTTTGGCTGTAATCATGTAACTACATGTTTCTCATGATGTTTGATCAGTTCTCCACGAATTAATATGCGATAAATTACGTGAAAACGTAAAATATCTTCCACTCTGCTCAGTAGCAGCAGTGCCAGTGCAGGAGACCTGGCATCAGAGGACACGGAGGACTTCAGCGCTGCTGTACAGGATGCAGAGATCTGCCTGCTGAAGTCTGGAGAACTCACGTGAGTATCCTGAAATACACCCAAAAGCTTCCAGAGGCTTTTCATTGTCATGCAAAGTGTCTCCTTTGCTTTTGCGGTGAAACGTTTGCCAAACCCCAAAGAGAGAAGTGAAAATTGAAACTAATATTTCTATGACCAAAGCAGCTTCTCTAAAAGCTGAATGTTTTGTTTGTGTGACATAGAGTATGGGGCAGTTTTCCAGGGCCTCGTGTCAGCAGCGTTTATGACTCATGGTACCATTGTTGTCAGTCATGACCTTTGAGAACAGCCCCCTTAAACAAGATTGGTTACAAAGTGTAATCAAGCAGTTACCGTGTGGAAGCCCTGTGAACGATCCCCAATTTTACACATCAGAGGCTGCTTGAAGCAGAACTACGTCACTTGTGGAAAAATGATATAAAGCATTTTGCGCCGACGGAGGAAGCAGCACGAAATCTTTTAGTGAGTCACCGTCAGTTGGGGCCGAAGTTTGAAAATGAAAACAATCTGGAGCGTGGAGAAAGGAAAGGAGTGATCTCTGCAGACCTCTGCAGCTCGCTCCCCATCTCTGCCTCAGGCTTTCAATTCAAGGCTACAAGCTGAGCTGCAATACCGATTATTTTCACCATCAATTCATCTAACGTTTAGGTCAATCACTTGCTCTAATAAGAACATGAATAAATACTCGGAGCACAGTTTTCCTCATCAGACCAGGAGCCCAAAGATTCAGTGGAAATGAAATAGAAATGTAGCAGCAGGCTAGCATGTTTAGAGAGATGTCTGGTTCTTTGTAACTCTTAACTTTCTGAATGTTATCACAGATTCATGGTTTGATCCAGTTTTAGAGAAATATGCACCAAAAACAAACTTTCCAACTTCTCAACTGTGAATTTAGACATCATAATTAACCGAATACTTGAACAAACATAATAAAAACACGGGTTGGTTGCAGTGTTGGTATATTGTGACGTGCCACTGTTAATTCCCTGTTCTGCAGGCTCTCGGTCCACTTCACGGTGGACGACATCTCAGGGTTCGGGGACACCTCCCGAGAGCTCTTCATCAAGTCCAGCTGTTACAGCACCATCCCCATCACCATGAACAGCTCCGGTCCCACCGTCTCCTGGACTTTCACCTCCGAACCAAAGAGCATCTCCTTCAGTGTGGTCTACAGGGAGAGCGCAGAGACGCCACTGGAGCAGGCCAAGGTGAGACGCCGGCATGGGCTGGGTTTTTAAACGGATGCATTTATCTTTTGATGCTTTTGATGATTGACTGGCAGAACAGGACGGGCCTGCTCCAACTTAAAAAAAAAAAACACCTGTGACAAAACCATTTAATGATAACGAAACCGAATGAGCAAATGAAAACAGTGTGAATTAGTTATTTAATAATCATGAACCTCCAGATCTGAAGCTTCCTCAGACTTTATATTGAGTTTCATCCCGAGGCTGAAATGACATGAAACTAGTTAAACGTTCCAGTTTGGGGAGCTGGCTGGTGAACATGATGGAGCATTTAGCAGCTAAATAGTCAGATGTTTGTCCACAGGAGTCAATAGAGACCAAAGAAGAGAGTGGACACATTTGTATGAGTAAGACTCCGAATGAATGATAAAGTTGGTTTGTCGACACCAGTGACGGTGAATGAGAGTCCACTTACATCAGGTGGTTTAAAAGGGGATTTAAGCCCTTTTATAAAATGTTTACCTGCAGACCATCATGTCATAGGACCGCACACAGATCAGTCATAACATTATGACCACCCTCCTAATATTGATAAGTGACACAAGTTGGTCAATGTTATTCACTTTTCCTGTCAGTGGTTTTAATGTTGTGGCTGTTGCACTGTATTCTGGAGCCTCCTCAGATAAATGTTTGTGTTTCCTTAACAATAAAGTATGAATCGTATTTTTCTCACTGCGTTACTTTACAACAGTAGCACAGAGCCCTTCGCTGTGAAGCAAACACCGTGAGTGAGGGCGAGGTTAATGGATGTCACAGAGCACTGGTGAAAGTCCTGCTCACTTTCATCACAGTCGTCTTAGACCCAACAACCAGATGCAGATTCAGAAACGAGTTCACCTGCCTCTTGTTGTAACTCTCCTCCCTCTTTCAGATCGAAGACTAATATTTACAGAAAGGTTTCTATTCTGTAACTGCAGATATCAAACAGGATTTGTTTTCTGCCCTCGGCAGGTTTTGATCCCACTGACCCGCTGTAACTCCCACAAGGAGACGATACAAGGGGAGCTGAAGGTCAGAAACCCTGGGGAGTACACACTCATCTTTGACAACTCCTTCTCCAGGTTAGCCGCTGCGCGCGCTCTTTATCACCATCTGTCCAACAACATGAACAACAGTAAATAATTACCTGTCGTTCTTCCTTCTCGTCAGGTTCATCTCAAAGAAAGTGCTGTACCATCTGAGCCTGGACAAACCTGTGGTCTATGATGGATCTGACCTCCTCTGAATGGGCCGGGAGGAGCCCAGACAGGTGGAAAACTGACTTCTGAAAAACTGTTCGGGGCTGCTCCAGCTCATCCGCATCGTTTTGGAAGCAAGTGTGTCGGAATCTACCGACGTCAAGGACCCTCAAGTAAAAGTTGTGGCATTTAGAAACGTCTCTTCTAGGTTCCCACTCGCCCGTGATGTGTTAAACGTCAATTGGATTCTAGTCGTGATGAGGCTGACCAGAGGTGGATGATATGAAGGAAAACAATGTTACACTACTGAATGTCAGCATGCACTACCTTTTTATAAAACAAATAGTTTATAAGCATTAATAGGTCACTAGGAACTGGCCTGCAGGTTGGTTGTGTGTGTGCACATAGTGCAGGTGTGGGATCTTAGCAGAAGTAAAGCTAGTAAAGCTAATTTAGTTTTTTCTTTTTTTCTCTCTCTCTCATAAAGTTAGACTAGCCTACTACTAGCATGGGATTAATACTGCCTTCAAATGAAACTCATGAGCTTGTGGTAGATAGGTAAGTCGTGAGACCACCCCTGCAGCTGCTAGGCAACCGTTAGCGTCTAGAAGCATCCGAAGCTAACACTTAGAGTAACTTTCTGTGGGAAATGAAAGGTTGAGTTGATTAGAAGTATCAGCATTTTCCTCAGACATATAAAGTTATGCTAAACTAAAATAACACTTATCAAACACGTCTGAAAATATCGACAATCTAATCCTAATCTAACTCTAATCTACTCCAATGTCCAACTACAGGGCTGTGAACCACACTGTTGCTAGGCAACTGTTGACGTGTGTACAAATCATAGAGGCTAACACTTTAGCAAGCTAACGACTGGGTAGTTTGATGTAAGACATGCAAATTTTCCTCAGACATATTATTAAATGTCGCAAGTCGCAACTTGTTGACTGAGATCTTACTGTAACCAGATCGTACCACAGTACAATGTGGTAAATGACTGTAGGTAGGTAGGGTAGGTACCTCGGGCTGTTTGTATGGACTCCAAAACCAAATGAGAAAGTGTTCACGGATGAAAGAAACCACGGAGGAACGTCTGATTTTGTTGAACAGGCTGAGGTACAAAAATAAAGGGAGATATACTGACGCATTAAAGGTCAAACAACACTCCTGCTGCTGACAAACAAATCTGGTGAATTATGACGCGGAAAATTGTGTTTAGTTTGTGTCGGCGACCTGAGATTAATCATCACCACGTTACCTAAAGCAGAAAGCTCTAATTTAACTTCATTACTTAACAAACCATTTAACTGACACTTTAATTTAGCCTTTATTAACGTCAAAAACGGTGAAGTTCACGCCCGTTTTACAAACCCTTGTAACTGTTGCCTTTTTCAGACGTCACAGATGAGAAGAAATTAATTTGTCGCCCCGCTGTCCCGATGAGGTGTCACTAAACAGGACTTGTGCGACGGCTGCAGTTCTAGGTTTTAGTCACATTCAGCTAACGGGCTTTGATTCGGCGCGTTGTTTCTGGCGTTTGCATCTGACGACGAAGGAGAATGTGGCCACTTTATTTTCTATGCATGCAAACACTAAGAATGTGCACAGGCTTCCCCAACTCTTTCCCCCGAGGGGCGCAACGAGGAAGCACATATCATGGTGTAACTTTCAGTGCTTTAAATATTTAGTTTTTTTCAAGTGTCATTTGAACTGTCGCTCCTTGTTTTGTTTTTTTTGCAATGGATTTAATTAATATATGTGAAGAGGTTAGATGAAGGAGTACTCGTTATTTTTTATTTGTAGGAAGATTTTCAGGACATAGGAAGGTGTTTGTTTTTTCATGCTGTGTTGTTTGGGGTGTGATTGTGTTGTCAATTGAAATGTGCACAATATGCAGCGTGTCAAACAGGAAAAGTAAATAATCTTAGCCTTTAAATTAAAAAACAAAAAAAAGTCACTTTTATACTTGAAGGGTTTTTTTTTTCTATATTTAAATCGTTTAATGTCGAAACGAAGCTTCTTGATCAATAACACAGATTCACTTCTGTGCTTTTCAATTTACAAGAAGTTCTTCCAGCATTTTAAAACCATTTTCTGACTCACTTTGTGAACATTAACGACACGATGAGGATCATTACACTTTTTATACGTTTCAGAGCAAGAAGAGTGATGTGCTGCCAAATATATTGGGTCAATGTACAATTGTGTATTTTACCGTTCTGAGATGGGAGTATCTGTGTTAAGATCTTTCGACGTGACTTGCTGTACGACGCACTTTTCAAAAGGCTTTTTGTCAGTGTCCCATGAGCCTTTGTGCCAGTTGATGAATGGTTTTCTTTTCCTTTGTATTTAGCGTAGCAGTGTGATTGTAGACGTTTACAGTCAGAGGGAAACTGACTTAACCTTGTGAAGGATTGTTGAAGACGTTTTATGAACATATCATTTACTTATAGAAGATTTAAAAAAGATGGATTAATAAATAGGGATTGTGTGATAAATCTGTGGTTGCTGGTCAGTTTTTTCTGAAATATGTGTGATACTTCTGGTGGTCGCTTCTCTCTGGATCTTTTAAGTC
Organism: Mugil cephalus; assembly: GCF_022458985.1. Lineage (NCBI taxonomy): Eukaryota > Metazoa > Chordata > Actinopteri > Mugiliformes > Mugilidae > Mugil > Mugil cephalus. The sequence continues at coordinate 12,223,685 of NC_061776.1, forward strand.
AAGGTAACGACAAGACTGTCAGTGTTTCCACACATAATTGACTCAACAACTGCTGAAAGGATTCTTATAAACTAGGAAATTTCTTTGCTTTAGATATTTATGATCCCAAAAGAACTGACTTTGAAAGACCTTTCATGAGATTTGACCCAGCGACTTCACGGTACCAAGATCTGCTTCTGTTTCACACTTTATCATTACAACTTTGATGACCCCCAGACAATGTTGTCTTCTTTGTGTGTGAAGTTTAATTACCTTTTAAAGTCGCCATGTGATTCACATCCTCAGATGCATTCAGTGGCATTGCACCATTTCTTTAAATCAGGAAAGACTTCCTACTGGGAATAATTTATTTAATAACTGTCATAGTGAGCATTCAGCTATTAAACCCAATCATTGGGTTGTCACCTCGTTTGATGGAGTAAGGCTGCGGGTGGTAAAGGAAACCCTGTAGACGTCGGTGGTGGTGGTGGTGGTGGTGGGGAAGAAGAAGAGAATACTGGAGATCTGGATGGGATGAAGAGTGGACTCTGAGGAACCACCTGGATGTGAGGACTGGAGGAAGGTCCAGTCCAAAACAGCAGCAGAGGAGAACATATGTGGTAACATCTGACTGGTCAAGATGGAAACTCCCACAATCAGATGACAAAAAAGAGGGAATAAGATACATTGAGGTTTGTCAGGGCTTCATCCTACAGTAAGATAATGACCCAGAACTTTAGTCCAAGCTATAAAAGAACTACCTCAGGATAAAAACTAGATGGAAAACAAAGCGCCCTATAAGTGCCACACATTTCTGGGAAGAAAAATACATGATTTCCATTTTATAAAAAAAATATATATATATTATTATTATTAATTTATTTATTTATTTATTAACTTCAGTTTTTTATCTGGTCAATGCTTTCATTTCAGAGTAAAATGAGACATTAAACTGCGTACATTTAAATATAAAAAAAGAAGAGGTATTGAAGTGTTCTTAAACTTTTGACAGGTAGTGTATATGCACAAACTGCTAAAATAATATACAGTGACAATTAGTAAGTACATAAACTGTGCAGAGTTGTTAAGCAACGTTGCTGCTAAACAAGCTAAAAGTGTGTTAGCGTGCTGATGTTAGCATTTAGCTCAAAGCTCTGCTGTATCTTTAAGGATTTAAAGTAAATGAAATACCAGTGTTAAACTTGCAAATAGATGATTTTTAGTTGCTGCTTTTCAGAAATATTTAAAATATATACATAGATGGGAAACTATACAGATTGTGCAGGTTAAAAAAAAGCACATTAACAAAGTGTGTCAATATAACGCTTGTAGACTTATAAATAATGTAACTATTTAGAAATTTATCGATCTATACTTTTTGCACTCTGGTATTGTGTGGGGACTTCGTTAGCATCATGCTCTGTATTTTGTCGCTGCTCGAAAACGAATGTGTCACATCCACAACCTGACACAAGTTACGTCTCGTTACATTAAGAATGAGTCCCTCCGCATGTGCGTGTTTTTAGGTTTTATTTTGTCGAGCGTTCACGTGTACCGTGTGTGTCTTCCCGAGGTATTCTTCCTGGAAGGTGTCTGTCTGAGAGATAGTGTTTATGTCGCAGAGGCCACTCTGTTTCTCAAGGTTAATGATCTCATTGTAAATCATGTCACATCTGCCTCCCTCTCCCCCCCACCTTTCCGCTCCCCTCCCTTCCTCTCCCTCTCTTCTCCTGCTCTCCTCTCCTCCTGCTGCCTTCCACGAATCTGCGACTGTGGCTGTGCACACGTATGAATTTGTGCGCGTTGCCGGTGGTGGCTGTTCATAAAAAAATAAAAAAAAGGCGCCGTGTGTACGCATGCTGAATGGTGATGCAGCTCAGGATACACTCACATACCTGCACTCAGGTTCACAGGTGGGTACATTCATTCAGCAGATGGAAGCCAAGCACATGCATGTATTATTTATATATATACACACTTTTATATGTGTTTTTCCAACCTGCTCAGTCCTGGATATTGCAGGTCTGAGAGTTGCACAGTGGTCTGCACTTCTTCTGAAACCTGCACGGTTCCTTTTTCCAGTAGATCAAAAAAAAAAGTATTAAAAAAAAAGGAAACACTTTTATTATCTTTTATTATTGTCTTGTGCGTAGTATTTCCAGAGAGCAGTATGACTCATGTTGCGTTTGTTTGTGCGACCTGGAATAGTGTCACAAATCATTTGCCTGAAGTGCTCTTATGTGAAGCGATGAGCTCTGTGTAGTTTAACCTCTTGAGCTGATTAAAACGTCTGTCAATACTTGAAAGAGACCGAGTGAAATAGGTACAACTGAAGAAACGCAGGTGATTAAGAATCAACAAGAACAGTTATGTCTCTTAAAAACAAAAAGCCAACGGTAAAAGGATTCACTTTAAAATAATATCTGTTAGAATAGCACCAGCGACAGCTAAATAAACAGATAAATGCATTTCAGACATACACACCTCTGCTGTTAAAAATGTGCAATTTGTGAAATAGTATAAGAACGTGGTATAAAAGTTATTAAGGCCTTTATGTAGACAGGGAATGAGATGTTAATCAAAGCAAACCCTATTACCATTCTAGCATAAAACCGTCATGGAATTGGGAGGCAAACGTTACGTTCAAGTCCACTATTTAAACCCAAATTTTCTTCTCTCTCATGTTCTGTTTCATAATGTGTATTTTTTTTAATCGATAAAAAAGTCATCTTACATAAGGAGTGCTTCTTGGATCTTGTCACACCGTGGTGAGGGTGTCTTGTCTTGGGGTTGTTTTGTCCTGTCATTTCCTGTTTTATTTTGAAAAGTAACTCTCCTCTTGTTTCAGGTCACTTGCCCTTCCTCATGTGTCACCAGTCTGATTGTCTTCCCTGATTCCTGATTGTGTCCACCTGTCCCCTATTTCCCTCCATGTGTTTAAGTAGTCTGTGTCCCCCTTGTCTCGTGCCAGAGTGTTATCGTCGTCAACCTGTTCTCGTGCTTTGCTTCATGTCTTCAACCAAAGTATTTTCAAGTAAGCCTGTGAATCCTCTCGGAGAGAAAGTTTTGGTTTGTTTAGTCTTTTCTTAGTTAAATCCTCAGTCCTGAGGTTTTCCTCCATTCGGAGTGTTTTGTGTTAATTTTGTGATTTGTTTCTTCGATTTGAATTTCCTCCTTCTGGAGAGTTTTTTTGTTTTCACTGATCAGATTTATGTCTAGGTTTTTTTGTGGCCATTTGTTTGTCCCTCTGTGAGGGATCTCTGAGCAATCCAATTAAAGCCTTTTTTGTCATCTCTGCATTCTGAGTCCTGAGTCCTGCTTTGAGTCTCGGCCTGACAGATCTGAGGTCTCACGAAAAGCTGCTGCTCGTGCAAAGATGCAACAGCGACGCAGTACCAGAGATATGACTTCTGGTCATTCTTGAATTCTCTTGTATAGTGGCACTGTCTGAAAACTTAAATGTGACAGCACCATAATCAAAACATTATTGATATAGTTGATTGGGGTTAAATGATGGATTTAAGATAATTTTATTTATCCCCGTGAGGAAATTAAGGTGCAACAGTGCAAAATACAAAAAAACTGAATGAGAAAAACTAACTAAACTAAATCAAAATAAATATGTTAAATATTTACATATTGTATCAGGTTTAAAGTAGCTCAATAATAGCTAAGTATAATAGCTTGCACCAAAATGACACAAGTGTGGATTTTTACTTGCCCACTCCAGTCATAATGTCGTATAAACTGGAACATTCTGGTTTCTTACCAGTGTGTGCTAAAAAATAAATAATTAAAAAAAAAAAATCCACAGTTCCTCTTATTTTAGTATTACTGCATAGAGACTGGATGCACTACCCCTCCCTCTGTTACTGTAAGCACAGAAACACAAAGACAGGGAACAATGTTTAAACAATGACTTCCACATGCTGTATGAATTAACGCATAGTACAGTAGAAAGTATCATCTCTAAATTGCAGGAGGAGGACAACCCAGTGTCCACAGTGAGACTCCTGTTTTGAGAGCTCTCACCCTCTATCAGAGCCTTCCTTTCAGGCGCCCTAACATAATCTGTACCTGCGTGACACTGAATTATCATAACTGAATAAAGATGGGTCTGGGTGCGCTGGCAGCCTCCCTCCGTGTGCACGGAGCACAGCGCCGATATCAACTTGCCACGGTGCGTCCATGCAGCCTATGTATGATACGGTCCGTGTGCGCGATGCTACCGGCTCAGATAACGCTGGTGTGTGCCTCTGAGTGTATCTCCATCTGTTCGCTCCCTGTGTGCGTGTGTGCGCATGTGTGTGTGTTTCTTCTCTCAACAATTTCTGTCCTCAGGCTTTGCAGCCCCCCTGCAGTGGTAATGGTAGGTCATATCGCCCCCCTCTCAGACAGTTTGCTCCTGTCAAACATAGTTTCACCCAAACGCTTTTAGCTCCTGCTGCACTGGGACCTTCCATCACAAGCTGCAGACCTGTCAGGCACTTTACCCATTCAGCAGCGGGTTTCCAGTGCTGGACACCCCCCCTTTTTTAAAAAAATGTTATTAGTATTTTATTGTTATTATTCTTATTTAGTCTTATTTAGTTAAAATGGTACCTAAAGTATGCAAAAGTACTACTGGATAAGAGAGCTACATATGAAGACTAATACCACTGTCATGTTTGTACACTTAACAGCAGCTTAGTTTAGCAGAAGTGGTCCCAGATCGCTAGATCGGTCCAAGGGTAGTAAAATCTACCTAAATATGCTCTTTTTTGTTAAATCTGCGCCAAAGTAAAATAAATAAATAAATAAATTCAACTTAATGTAAGGGGGTTTTGTGGCAACCTTGGTTTATCCAGAGCTTACGTCATAGGTGCCTACGGCGGTATTGGCATTTATACTAACTGGTGTGTTGGCATCGTTCTGTAATAACACCGCTACCAGTTGCCAGCTGTGTTGAGTTTCTCTGTAACTGTCTCATCATGGTGGGATTAGAGCTAATAAATGTTGATCAGCAGCTATTTTAACTGAGATCGCTGCAGCGCGGACAATAAAGAGGGTTTCTGTCAGATGGTCTGTAGGAGGCTGAAGGAGGGAACATTTTCTCTGTTTGTCTGCCGAGAGACGCGAACGTGGAGCTGAGGCGTAGTCCACGGCCTGCAGAGATGTAAGACCAGGAATTAACAGCCAACTGAAGCTTCTCATCCAACCTATGGCAGGCAAGACAATAAGCATTTTAATTTGAAATGTATCAGAAGTAAAATTACTCTGCAACTGATGTTATCTATGATGCATTTGAGCAACATTTTACTGTTATTGTTACTCCTGAACCTGCTACTACACAGGCACCAGTCCACTTACCAAGAACCCCCGTCTTTGCCTTCTTCCCAATTCACACTGCACCAAATTCCAATATCTGGTTCCTGCACCGAGGAGAAAATCACCATCGAGCTCTCCTCCCAGAACAGACTCCACCTTGTTTTTCCCCGGTTTCCCTTCTTCTCTCCTTCAGAGTTCACTGGAAGGATTCTCACGCATCTTGACCGGCCTGATGATTGGAATGAGTTGCTGTAGAGAAAGATGTGTGGAATACCACGCCTGGTTTTGCTACTGTATCCGGATTTAGGATTGGTGGATGCAACTACAATGCAACTACTGGATGAACTTTTTATTAGCTTTGTTTAAGATACACCATGACCTGGGTGACTGAGACTCTTCACAGAGAGATGCATGGATAGTTGAAACCGGTGGGATTTTGCCAAATGGTTGGTACCCCCCTCCTGTAGGACTCGCGATAGACCTGAGAGTTTATGCAGGTTATATCCTGGCTTTTATCTAGAAAGTATTGGCCTTTCAACGGTAACTTAAATGCAAGAGAATGTGAATGTGCTCACAGCACCTCTAAAATGGATCCAGCTAAACAGATCCTCACAAGCTGAATATCCAAAAACGCTAAAGAAAGGCAACTTGACTTGTAGAGTTCCTTGAAGATGCAATGGATTTAAATACTGATTAAGACTTCATCAAGCTGCATTTTCCCTGAAGTGGTGCAGGATTAAAGCTTTTTTTTTTAAATTTATTTTATTTTATTTTAGAGCAGTGCAACCAGTTTCTACCTCATCTAAATCTTTATTTCTTCACTGTGGGTATCAAATGGAGCAGACATTTTTAATCCCCCTCTGGCTCTGTATGATCCAATGCGCCTGGAGTTCTGTTTCTCTATTTACAACCCTGCAGCATCTCTTATGACGAATGTGTGAGAGTTACAGGAGGCCTGGGATATAGATACAGCCGGGTGATCATTAAAAGAAGCTGATTCATGAAGAGAAGCAGGAGAGAGTCAAAGGAAAGGAATATAAATGTCCTACACGCGCGCACACACACACACACACACACACACTGTATATGTAATGTGTGTGCTTATGTGCAGTATTTATTTGAGTGCCTCATTCCTTTCCCTTTTTTTTTTTGTCCTACCACGCATTGATCCACCCACAAAATCCCAACTATCTAAAATCACATACAGATCTAAAAGAGCAGATGGGAGGGGGGTGGGGGGTGTGGGAATGGGGGGGGGGCATAGTTGTTCATTACAGCCCTTCTTCTCTGTGGAGGTAGAAAGTGAAATGGTAGCTTGATGGCCACTGTTTCCATGGCAACGGTGTTATAGCAACCTCTGCCCACAACATCTCAAAAGATCAGAGATGTTATTTTTAAAGTAGCATAAGACACCATGGTATCTGGAGCCCGGGAAGAGGAAAGAAAAACATTCTCGTACAGAAACAGACAGACTTCACGTGTTCGCGCACATAAAAGAATCCAACTCTGTCAGAACAAGCCTGTCAGTCCTGGATGAAATGCAACGCGGAGGCCACAACATCCACTTTTTTGTGTGGGACTTTAATAGCAGCAGCGGCAGCAGCGTCTCTCCACAGCAGGCAGCAGAGGAGCCCGAAAAAACATCTCTTTTGTCTTTGTCTTGTGTGTTTTGCTTTAAATGTCTAAATGATCGCCTGAGACTTCCTGCAAGTGGCGAACGCCATAAATCTAAACGGTGACAGGGTGGTGAGAAAAAAAAAAAAAAAATGACTTGCAAAAATACAGAGGTGAAGATTCTGATTCTCATTGTTAATGTTCAAATTCTGCTCGACTGAGCCTTTACACGTATCGGTGCACTGTCCCTAAAGGGCTGCAGCCTATCGTGTGCAGACAATAGCTGTCATCATTACCTTCTGAATGTGAAGCAAAATGAAAACATTATCCTTCAAACGGAAGACTGAACACAGGCGCACATTGTGCTGACGACTGAAGGGAGGGGTAACTAACTAAAAAACAGACGCCATAGTGGGTTGAGATAAAACAGGTACTAGCTTCATGGGTGCTAAAGGATGGATGGATGATTAAAGTTTGCTATAAAAAGACATGGTCACACAGTTGCAGATAATCATATGCATTCACAGGACATTTTTTCACATTCATTATTCAGATAATAATAAATAAAATACCTATAATAAGACCTCCTATTTAAAATACATTGTTTAAAGGAGGTCTGTTATGCTAATTTTCACCTCTTGGTTTTTATTCTGAGATTCACTATAGTATCTCTGTATGGTTTGTAATTAAAATAAATCTCTATTTATCTCATACTGCCTGTTATAAATCTCCTGTGTTGAGTCTCTACCTGAAAACGGGCGATATTAACTCCTGTCTCTTTAAGGGCTGCCCTCCCTGAAAGCCCACTGTTTTCTCATTGGCTGTCTTTCAGGAAGCCTTTATTTTTGAGCTCTACTTCACCCTTTGGCTACTGTTTTTCTGAAAACAAACTGTAAACAGCAAATAAAAGAATTTCTTGTCCTCGCTTTGTAATGGCAACGTGTCAAATCCATCTGTGCATGTGTGGGCCTGAAATCAGCCTGGAACATGAGCGGACAGCATGAATATCTGCATCAGCAAACACTGCAAGAGGACGTCCCAGTTTGGTAAATATTTTTTCATTTCATGCTTACCTGTGTGACACGACAGCTTTTACTGGATACTGGAGCACATTAAACGCAAATACTCAAGTAGAGTACTCATATATTTACCAAGAAGACCATATTTTTGATTTTGTGAGTGCTTTGCCTGGAGCCGATTCAGCCAGGCACGAATGTTTCGTAGGTAAATTTGTTATCGGTTGAGGTTTTGGTTCAAGGGGGGATTCCTTTTATATATATATATATATATAATATATAATTATATATATATATATAATATATATATATATATATATATATATATATAACTTATTTTTCAAATTACTTGCAAGTATATTCATCTAATGCTTTGACAGAAAATAAACAAGTGGAGAAGCCACAGGAAAATCACTGGAAACATAGAGCTCCAAGTAGTCTGAGGCTTGAGGTTTTGGTTCTCTGGGATTACTCATACTTACATTTCCTTTGTTATTTGAAACTTTGTGCATTTTTAAGATGAATGACGATCCAGTATAATACAAAAATACTATAGGCCTCCTTCACTGATAAAAGTTTTCAACTTTTTATTAATGTCTGGCGAGTTATGGACTACTAGGACGTCACAAGTCAAATATGTAACTCAAACACCGGTTGACAAAGCAGACGTACAACAGTGCGTCCTCGTTACCTGGAGCTTGTTAACCTCCTGGGATCCAAGCTTTTATTTGGTATGCATTTCAGATTCCTCCAAAGAATTTGGGATCAGTAGGACCTAAGACGTATAAAAATTAAGCATCATCTTTGAACAGGAAGTAGTAGTTTTATGTCCTCATATGTGGACATTGGGATTATTTCATTATTTATGTTATAAAGAAGTCACCAATGTGTGACAAAATATAAAACTGTTTATTTTAATACCCGAACATGGCTGTGTAATGACAGAATTGCAAACAATTAAGTCCAAACGTCCTCAAACGAGTACCTGCTAATTAGCAAAAACTGCTAATTTGTTAAATTTGCACATCATATCAAACTAGAAACATTAATAAGTATAAATAAGTAAGTTTTAACCTTTGCTGCCACTAGATGGCAGACTAAAGCGTCCACTAATGAGGACAATGGGTTTAAATGAAGCAGAATAAGCTGCAATAAAACCTAAAACTTAATGTCCCCGTATGAGGACGCAGGGTCTCAGGAGGTTAACCATGTTAAAGTTAATCCTTTTTTTTGAGCATTGTGCACAGTGTTTAAGTTTTAGGGACCATTTTACACATAAACATTTATGTTAAATTTGTGTTTTTGTATTTTAAGAGAAGAAAGAACAAGAGGCATTAAAATCATTTTCTGTCATTCTTTTTCTCCCCTGCAGTTTTTGCACTTAAAACTTTGGCCACACAGTTTTGTCTTGTTTTCTGTCTTTCTCTCATCTATCAGTTATGCCCCATTTGATCTGGCCAACAAATCTGAATCATCACATCCCTTACGTTTGGACTTGTTTTGCAATTGCGTTGGCACATTCAAAGACAATACGAGTCTCTCCCCGTGTCTCTCTCCTCTCTGATCTCAGGGGCTGATTTTCTTCCCCTTCTATCGGTGAAGGTTCTTCAGACGAGTGCATGCAGCAATCCCAAAGTAGCGCTGCAGGCTCCTCGATGGACACACTTGCCAGCATGTGTTTCCATGGAGACCTGGTTCGCTCACGCGCCCCTGCAGCTCGTGTCATTGACTTCAATTAGTGCAGAAGGCCGTCTTGCCTAAGCACATACTTACGCAGTGAGCCAGCCTCAAAGGGTTAGGAGGAAATTGTCAGCGGAGATCTGAGTGCATGGGATATATAAGAGAGGACTTCAGGACGGCTTTGTGCTGTAGTGGAATACATTTAAACACCGGGACGCTGTCAAAACATGAAGAGTGACATTTAGATTTAAGACCCCTTTGGAGAGCTGTCTATCCTGGCGATCACATATTATTTCCTATAAATTGTGAATTTCTTATTGGTGTTTCTGTAAAATGGAACTGATTTTGCCATGGAAGCATTTTTGTCTCTTCCCCTTTCTACGTCTTTTTCCCACTAAACATCGGATCTTGTCTGGTTGCCCTATGTTTAGTGGTGAGTTCTTGGCCTAATAATAACCAACCTTTTTTTTTTTTTTTCGTATCCAGTCAGCAGGAGTCATGCCCAAACCAGTTTAATTTCACTATAATGAAAGTATTTTCTTACTGTGAAATCAAGGTAATGATGCTCATTAAAGTTGCACATTAGTGTTTGTGACAGTACAGGTCAAACTGCTTCTTCTTTCAGAGTTCAGTAAAAGGCAGGCAGTGGTTACCATACAGGCTAAACGAGTTCCCTCATCTCCTGCACAGATGATCCAATAGATGATCCATAATCCATATTTCCAATTTTTGGTTTATGCTCTAGAAGTCACCAAGAAGAAGCACCATTAAAAGAGATATGCATATACACTCGTAAAAATACGGTTAACTGCAAAAGTGAGTTGAAACTTTTTAAGAATTAGAATTAATGTTGAACCAACAAGGACTACTCTTGTTTGATCTACGAGATAAAATGATGTGAAAAGTTGCCTTACTTTTTTTAAGTAGGTGGAGCACCGTATTTTTATCAGTGCGTGGCCGACTCACAGCTGACTTGCTAACGATGTTAGCTAATGGCTAAGTGGTGTTAGCTCCATAATCTAATGTTACGTAGACGGAGGAAAAAAAACTCTGTTTAATATAAATTACAGTCATTTGCAAACGTTAACTTGACATTTAATTTTAATCAAGTATTTTAAAACAACTAACAACACTAGTTACACACGAAAAAGCCTTTTGATGCCACCACTTGCTATTGTTAAGTACAAGTTACATCAAGAGTCTCCAGTTATTTTACATATTCACAACATATCAACAATATAAACCATGAAAGACTGCAGTAATTAACCAACTGTATCATTAACATTAATTCTTACTTTAAAGTTCTGTCTCCCACTTTTTCCAAGTTCAAGAGTAAATACAACATACATAAGAAGATTTGTTGAGCCACTGCAGCTTGTTAATGGAAAAAAATCAAATCTTGTATTTTGAACAGTTGAGTGTGTGGAAACAGTGAAGGAGAGAAGTCAGCAGTTAAGAGAGTTAAGTGGATGGCGAAGAAACCCCAGGTGGTAGTGGCGAGAGTCCCCCACAGACCTGAACCGAACTCGTCCCCAAAACAGGTTTGCATTCGGCGGTGTGGAAGTATTTTGGATTTAAGCCGGACGATGACAAACAGTTTGAGGTGCATTGCAAAGTGTGTTCTGCCCTCGTTGCAGCACCACAAGGCAACTCGAATGACCATTTGAATGTTTTTGTTTTGTTTTGTTAAAGTTCAAAAAAAAAAAAAAAAAAAAAATGTGCCAAAGAATCATGATCTCACTTCTAAGCAAAAAAAAAATAAAAAATCGTGATTCACATTTTTTCCAGAATCGTGCAGCCCTAGTTAAAATTACATATTCTTAGATCAACTTTTTTTCTGGGCAATGATCTCTCTGTTCAAGTGCTAACACGCTGATGTTTGACAGCTTAGCTTGTTAGATAATACTAACGTTAAATCAAAATGCTGAGGGTGATGAATGTGTTTAGTCTTACAGGTAATTCAGTAATTTATCAAAGCTTCGACTTGACGGTTGTGGTCATAAAGTCACGGATCAGTTGTTACAGTGTTGGGCCGTGAGTGAGCGTCTATGGCCCTAGGTTTTGCAGTGTGTCCCGTACCGCTGGCACTTCCAGGGATCTCCTCCCTCTTGGATGACTGCATTCCAGTTTAAAAACATAATACCACAGCAACTTTTAGGCTTCATCCCACAGAAGATAAGTTCAGTTTCCATGTAGACAGACAAAACCATTACTAGCAAAGTGGTGGGATGGGCCTTTAAAGTGATTCAACCTTGACTATCCCAACTCATTACGAACACACTCCCAGGCTGCATCTGTAATTACTGTGAACAGGTGCATCACTCAGCCGCGTCGCCACAGAGTTAGAGATTTAATTTAGAGATGCTGCCCGGGATATTAACCCCGCTAATTACAACAGCAAGCTCCACGTTCAACCACAGGGATGAAACGTTGTGGACCTCAGGGCACGGAAAAGCACACAATTACTTTCGCTTATATTCAGAGGGGAGTACAGGTGGGCAGGATGTGGTGTTTACACAGAGGAGGCTTCCAAATTGAGCGCTCTGAGCAAATTGTGGGAACACCACGGAGGATGGCTTCTATTTTTGAGAACAGATTCGCGTAAACAGAGGGCTGCAGGGAGTTCAAACGTACGGTTTATCCGCTAAAGATTTGCCTTTAATGGACCAGAAGATGCTGATTCACCGGTCTGTGCATGCACCGCGGAAACTGATGGATGGCAAAATGTGCAGCTGTTGTTTCCTCTGATGATGATGAGCTCAGACATATTCACTCAATAGCTGGTGTAGCTGAACCACAGAGGTACACTGGCGTACAATATCAACAGTTTAACTTGGCAAAGTTTTCAACATGGCTTCTTTTCTTTTTTTTTCTTTTTTCTGGTTATTTCTGCACCAAGTTTATATAAATTCTTTGTTTCTCCATTCTGCACAACCACATCTTTTTTAATATGCAGTGCATTTATGTCATATGAGAATATAAACTGATCAGGCATAACATTATGACCACCTTCCAATGTTGTGTACGTCTCCCTTGTGTCTGTGGTGTCTGGAAACACAATGTTGTTAGTGGGGGCCTTTGTCTATGGGTTGATGGGAGGGGCCTCTGTGGATCATCCCTCAGATACTTGATCAGTTTGAGATCTAGTGAATTTGGAGGCCAGGTCAACACCTTGTGCTATTTCTCATGTTTTTCGAGTTGTTCATAAAGGCTTGTTGTGTGTGTCAGGCTGCATCCTGCTGGGGGTGGCTGCTGCCATCAAGAAGTGTCATTGCCATGGGCTGGTGTTAGGTCCACATCCAAAAGTTTCCCTGCAGAACACATGAATTGTCACAAGATAATTATCAGTGTTATTTACTTCCCCAGTCAGGGGTCATAATGTTGTGGCAGACCACGCAGTGTTGCTATACAACTCAGTTAGATGGAGTAAATTGCAGTCACATTGTTCATTAGATTTGTACCATTTCTTCCCTTTCCAGTGTAGAATTAATTTTAAATATATAAGAAGTGATGATACAGCAACAAGCTCCTATCAGAAGTTCACATCAACTCCAAACTCTCGCCAAAACTCTTTGTACAGATTAAAGCAGAATTAATGAAATAGTCCAAACAAAAAGGAAATCCCAAACAACATAAACATTTTCTGAAAGGCTTTTCCCCAGGGAAGTTTAAACTTTGTTGCTATAATAAGTGAGTAGAAAGTATGGGGACACATACTGAACTGAATAAGGAGAGAGCTCTGTTTCTGCATTTTCAAAGTAAAATTTTATGACCGCAAAGGCCACGGCCTGTTTTCCAGGTGATGTGTGGACAGACCCGATAGAGAGAGAATCTATTGAAAAAAGAGTCAATAAAAAAAGTCATCATGTCTTTTATGCTTCTCTGTTCAAAGAATGGTTTCAAGAAACCTTTGAAGTATTTTTTGAAACCTGCATATGGCGTTTTCTTTTTTTTGTCTTTCGTCTTTTTTGGCCTTGTTTATCCTTTTCCTGTCTGTCGCAGTTTCAGAAGTCTACGCCATATTTCATTTCACGTGCATCTGCATCAGAGTATTATTGGCATTATTATTTTTCATTGAACCGGGAAACAGAATAGGGTGATCGCTAGCTTGTGATCTTTTATTCATCCATTCGTCCTCTTCTCGCTCCTTGCCTCCGCATCAGGGAGCTCAGCATCTGACAGGCCTCACTGAAAACCACCAGCTGGAGTGACAACAAGAGGAGGACGAGGGGGGAGGGAGGAAAGAAAACGAAAAGGAGAGGAAATCTGTGTGTCTGTGTGTGTGATGTGGACAGGAGGGCAGTCGGGGGCATAATGCGCTGACAGCAGCCCCGGCCCTCAGAGCAGAGCAGATGGTTCGGACAGGACTGGCTATGGCTCAAGATCAAAACTTAACCTCTCAAAAGTCACGAGCTTTGAATAATACGAACTTTCAGGTTTTCAGTTAACTTTGTCCACTTTATTTCTGACCTCATTTTTTCGGTGGTCCTCCCAAGTTTTAGAAACGCCCAATAGGAGAGGCAACGCCCTGACATGCTAGTTAACGATAAGACTTCTGTTTATTCAGATGGCGGCTAAAACATGAGGCGCAATGTGAAGTAGGTTGAAACTGTGAATTATTCACGATGGTTCCAACATGTGCAATTTCCACCAACATGTAACATGAATTTTTAATCTTTTCATCACTGGGAGGGGATGTTGTTGCTGTAGCAGTAGAGAACATGAAACTTTTTAAGTGTATTTTGATGGTCACCAGGCTCAGTCCTGCAACACTGGTTATGATCAGGGTCAGTGATGTGGTTTGTATGACAGAGATTTACCAGTTTAATTTCCTCTAGGAAAACAAAACGCAAATCATAGAATCTGTCTACCAATTTGTATTTCCTCGCTATTTGTCCAAAAACAAACAAAAAAAAAAAAACACACCACAACCAGCCCGAGTGCAGCAATTTCATGTGGGCACAAACAACTTTTTGGTTGGCTGTATTTTCACCTGTGAACCTTTCCATCATTAACATAGTAATGGATTCATATTCACAAACCATCATGAGACTCCACCACTAGGTTTTCATAGAAAGTGAGAGGAAGCCTCAGTTTGGAGCTGATTTATTCTACACGTTGTTTTGGTTTTGCCACTCGCAGCTTGGCTGTTGGATTCGGCCTCACTGCTCTCTCCAGAAACTGTTTTGTATTGTTAAAGTGAAGTTATTCGTCTTGGTCCCTCAGTGCAGGAAACGCTCCTGCAGCTCAGACTGTCCAAACATGTGCAGTACTAATGACAATGCCATTAGACATGCCGCTATACTTTGTTTACTGCTAATTATTATTAAATGTTAGAATACCAGTGTGTCAGCTTAGTTGTTGACAGAATATTGCTCTGCTGGCTGGCAGTGGCATATAGCTGTGTCTGAATACAGAGCTGTGTTGGATGGTTTCTAAGTTAAGGACACACCAAACAGACTTTAATTAACTAGGCCTACTGTGACGTTGCATTTGAACACACCACAATGACTATGACCTATGGCCAGCTACAGTATGTACCTATATAGCCTCTACACTATAGGCTATAGCTACCTATAGGCCTACCCTCCGCATACGTAATAATGAGGACAGATAAACAATAATGTGCAGTTTATACGTAGTGTGTTTAATATTTCCAGCTGCTTCTCCTCGTCCACAAGTTTTGGGTTGATTGATTTTGATCGAGGAGGAAACAACAAAAAAGTTTCAGTCACCGTTGTTAAAAGTGAACCAGGGAGTCCAAAAATTAATCCAGACAGCAAAATAACACACACCACCGACAGTGGCTGGGAGGCATCTCAAGCCTAAATGGCACCGGAGTAAGATACAGCTGTAGGTTATACAGGCGTCTCAGGTCTTACGCGCATTTCAGTGAGTTCACACGCTCTCACGCCACACATGACATTTCTCACGCCGGAAAATGATAAAACTCGCCACACATCGACTTTAAAAGAGACCAGTAATCTCTGCTCTGCTTCAATGAGCCAATCAGAAAATAGTATTTGTCGTTGCTAGGCGATGTAGGAGCGCCCTAACCACTGTGATCTGGTCATCACTTCATCTCTTAATTTTTTATTATTATTTTTGCAACAGTTACTTATTAGAGTCTAGGAACTATGCAGGATAGTAAAAAATATCTCACTCAAGCTAAATTCAAAACTTGCAGTATTTTAAATGAGCCTTAGGAGTTACTGTTATCTGGGAGGATAGGACTTCTGGCTAGTGGCAATGGTGCTGGGCGTAGCAGAAAAGCTACAGATGTCCAACACCGAAAAGTCGACAGCCGTCCACTTAGTGCGTCACTGTCCTTCAGCCAGCTCTTCACGCCCTGAGATACTACGTGAAACTAGAGTTGTCTGTTATCATTTCAGCCTCAGATGACGTCACGTCACCTTCTCACACCTCAGCTTCACTCAAAGAATAAACCACCTGTCGCCTCTTCTCACTTTTTTTTTCTGTCTCTGTCCATTCATCCTGCGACTGCCTGTCTTCCTGCCTCTTTTCACCCCTCTGATTTTGTCTCGTCTTTCATTCCCGCCGCCTCTACAGCCCCCCCCCCAAAGACTTCACAGCGCAACCGGCAGAAACCTGACAGATGAGCGCTCGCCTTGTTTCATCAGCAACTCTGTGTCATCTCGCATCTCTGTCAGTAAAACGTTGAAGGCCAGTCACATCACATATTTCTGGCACTTTCCTGTCCCTCGCAAACACACAATCGCATGCACACACAACCGAGAGCCCAAAGTTGCCATGACAATATGATGATAGGGAGCAGTGATTGATTGGCTGAGGGAGAAATGTACATGTGCTTTGATTTGATTGCCACAAATTGCCGGGATTTCGACTTTCACATCACGGATAGTTATTATTACATCAGATGAGTGCTGAACCCATTTAAATTCACCAGAAAAACCGAGGCAGCTTTCAGGGTGTTTGTGCTAGATTTTGTGTTTAGCAAGGTTACTGAATTTGAGTTTGTTTTTTTGTTTTGTTTTGTTTTTTTTTCACTTATAAGACATCTACTGCGGCTGCTGATTTATGCAGCTAAGCTGGAGGAACACATTCTAACGTCGCTCCGTGTTTCACGGCGACTGATGAAAACAAACCCGTTTTCTTCTTATTCCTTTTAATTCTTATTTGTCAGCTCCCAGCAGTGTCTTTTGTGGATTATATGTGTAGTATTTTATATATTTTTTTTATATTTATTTAGTATTGTTTGCAAAGAGCTCTAAGCACTTCAGGTTTAAAAATACACCTGTAACATTTAGAATAGATCTATTTCCCAGGAGACATTTGTCTTTAGTACCTGAGAAGCTACGTGGATGAGTAGAAAAGTGTCTCCAGGAAAGTCCACTTACTTGTGTTTCATCTCTGTTGTTATAGCTACAGGAAACATTTTCTTCACAGAGAAAACTATAAAACTAAATTACTATATATTAGCATACCATCCATCCAAACAGCACTAGACGCAGTTTTCTTTCTTCGTGAAAATTTACAATATGTCTGAAGATGTTAATATTCCTGCACCCTCATGCATTAGCATTTCTTACATTATACCACCCTGTTGTTTGTTAACTAAACTGTTCTCACAATTTATGGTGGACGAACTCTGAGTAATTTGTCTAAACCAGGGGTCGGCAAACCTTAGGACTCAAAGAGCCACAGAAAAGAAAACACTGGGAGCCACAATTGACATCTAAAATGAAGATAACAGTGCATATATTGTTTTCACCTCTATGCTAGGCATTTATGAAATGAAACAACTGCTACAGAGAAAACGAAATTGCATTTATGTAACATAACAGGGATTTATCCGTGGTTGTCTTACCTGGGGTCGAAAAGTTCAATAAATAGCCGGCTGGACCTGCCGGCAGGTGTCGCACGTCGTACTGCAGGGGGGGAAGTTGCAAAATCGTTGGTTGATTAGACATTTTTTATATATATTTTTTGAATTTTCCCCCACAAATTAAAATTTCTTTAAATACACATTAACATGGAACCAACATATCTTGGTAAAGAGATTGGCTAATGCTGCTGAGTCAATCGCGAGGCCGCATATTACACGCTGACTCTGTCAGGTTCCCTGCAATTGGTGGCGAAATGCACGCTGCTATGTTTATGTCAGGTATGTTTAGGTCTACGCCAGTTGGCCACCCTATGTTTACACGTGCTTGAAATAAAATATGGCCTGACAAGCATTGAAGACGTCAGGTCTAAACACACTGCCTGCGTCGAAGCCACTGACTTACATATTTCATGTGAAGGCAGTTTGTGTTCAAACTGGAAAAGTGTGATTAGGCTGATGGGATTTCAGAGAATGCGATAACTCAACTTTAAATAAGTGTCGAACTTCAGGGAGAACTTAATTAAAAGTGAATTGTGTATAGTCTCACATACAGAAAACTGTAAAACAGGCATTTACAGTGTTCATGTGTAAATATTGGCACATTAACTAAGGATCAGGCCAAAACCTTGTAAAGTTAGAGGATGATCCTTTTGCCAGTGTGTGGGGTCAGCATTTGCTAGAAAACACCAACTGTGTTAAGACTGTTTTGTATATTTTATTTTCCAAATCCTCCTAGTCTTACTCGCCGCGAATCAATGCTATGACCTAAGCTTATTAAATAATGTTTTCCCAAGTGCCCTCTATTATTGAATTAGATGCATCACGTTGTGAGCACAGCATGACTTCATTAGTCCCAAGTTTAAAATTTGATGAAGTAAATTTATGCAGTAAACTGGAAACCACACAGGAGTTTAGAAGGTCAGGGACACACAACCGTTCAGATTAAACACAATTTGAAATGCAGTGTTTATGCACTCGTGTGAGTATAAGCAATGCTAACGCACACGTTGCATTGATTGCTGTGCTGCATGTAAACAGAGAAAATACTCTCAGACGTGCACACAGATAGAAGAGTACTGGGACAAAGAAGCTCCTGAAATATGTATTTACGGGCAGAGCTGATTTAATTAGCTGTTGCCTTGAGACCTAATCCAAAGTCATTTCTGAGGACGTACGATGTAAACTAAATAATTCATGTCCTTCGCCAGTGTAAGTATGAGAATGAGATGGACAAAGAAGGAGAAGTAAACGCCTTGTATCGTTGTGTGCACCGGAAAGAAAGCTCCAGCCAATGTGGATGTGGAGTCAGAAAACAAAAGACACGTTTGGAATCTTGTGATTTCGACCTTGAAGTGATCATTTATAAATCAGTCTTCAGCAAAGTGTTCTCCAAATGGTGTGGCATGCATGAAGATTTATTTCCTCTCCTAAACCTTTGATCTCCATGTATGCCTTAAAAACCACAGTAGAGTAAGAGTGCATGTTTGTATTTAGTTCTGGTCTTCCCTCCAGCGCCAACATGAGCCCGCGTTTACATTCGTCTGCATATTTGCCTTTTGTCAGCTGGCTGACAACGTTAAAACTTTGACAAAAGCAGTCCTTTCTTTTCCCCTAAGCTAACCACCCCCTACATACCGAGCTGTCATTGTGTCTAATGACTTATGTGGTGCCACAGTTTTTATTTTACTTAATAGTGTTTTCACAAATGCATCCTTTTACATACTGCATGCTACCAAAAAAAAAAAAAAAAAGATAATAATAAAAGCCTAGGTTATTGTTGATGCACGGCACATTACTAACAGCAGACTATTTTCAGGATCTCCTATGGAGAAAATGACACTCAGTTGTGTCAGTGCTAAAAGTTACAGTGTGTGCCTATTTGCAAGCGTTCATCATTATGTGAGCTTGAATACATGACATTACAGCAGCACTGGGAACAGTGACGCCAACAGACTGAATAGACGGATCAGGAAGGCTGACTTTTGAGTCAGTGGTGGAGAGGAGGACACTAAACAAACAGTCATGGATAACTCCTCGTCTGTGTGTGACAGATAACCCTCGACTGAACTTATTTCTAATGCTTATTTTATTTATTTTTTTGTGTTAAATATTATGTATGGTATGCTGAGTGCCTGTACATTCCTGCTGCAACAGTGAAATTTCCCGTTTTTGGATTAATAAAGTATCTACACTCACTTGCCACTTTGTTAGGTACACCTGTTCAACTGCTTATTAACACAAATAGCCAATCAGCCAATTACATGGCTGCAATTCAGTTCATTTAGGCATGTAGAGGTGATCAAGACAACTTGCTGAAGTTCAAACCGAGCATCAGAATGGGGAAGAAAGGGGATTTAAGTGACTTTGATGTGCTGGTCTGAGTATTTCAGAAACTAATGATCTACTGGGATTTTCCCGCACAACCATCTCTAGGGTTTACAGAGAATGGTCCAAAGAAGAGAAAATATCCAGTGAGCAGCAGTTGTGTGAATGAAAATGTCTTGTTGATGTGAGATGTCAGAGGAGAATGGGCAGACTGGTTGGAGATGATAGAAAGACAACAGTAACTCAAATAACCACTGGTTACAACCAAGGAATGTAGAATACCATCTCTGAACACACAACACGTCCAACCTTGAAGAAGATGGGCTACAGCATCAGAAGACCACACCGGGTGCCACTCCTGTCAGCTAAGAACGGGAAACTGAGACTAAAGTTGGGCAAACTGAGCATGGTTTAAATGCCACAGACTACCTGAGTATTGTTGCTGACCATGTCCATCCCATCTTCTGACGGCTATGCTGCCTATGTTAATGCACATTTACAGTTCAGTGCCAGTTAGTTGCATTCTATCGGAAGCTCAGATGTGCTAAAACCAACACATTTTGTCCACTTTTCTTGTACTGCACACATTTCCATGCTTCCCGTCGGCTCCGTTAATGTAAATTACACAATTGTGTAATAGCTTCATTAAAGCAGTGATCTGATTGCTGTGAAATAAACGCATACAGGTAATTTGATTCAAGTGTTTACATAGTTAACCGTAACCTAATTTTTTCCAATCCCAGTTCATTTTGTGTCGTTAGTGCCCAAAAGGATGTACAAACAGAAAGGATGTGTAGTGACATAAAACAAGAGGAGACAGGGGTAAAATAAAACCACAGGAGCATTAATTCAGATCTTTAACCAAGACACCGGGCTCATGTGTGTGAATCAGGCTTGTTAAACGATTACACAAATTCACCTCCTAATGCAATAATTAGATTCATGCTTTAATCTGGTTTTGATCACTTTCTTAGAGCTGGGTTCACATATTAATAGGGCGCTCCGCTAAATGTGATATGTGCCTGAAATAACGTCTCCTACAACTGAGGAGGAAAAACTGAAGCGAACCCGTCTAATGAAAGAAGTTTGTTCTGTCACCCCGTTTCACTTGAACACTCTGCTTCTATAGCAACGGCTGCTCGCGGTCCAAACCTGTCCACTTCTTACTCCATTTGTTTCATCTGAGGGCGACTCTGCACCTCAGCTGCACATTTATTGGTGTCTGGATGGTAATGATCACGACAGGGATGCTAGTTACATTTTTAGAGTTTTTTTTTCCTTCAAGGTAGGATGTGATTTATCTGGCAAGGGTTGGTGGTTATGAGCCACGTCAGTTGTGCAGTATATTGGCTCAGTTATTGTTGGTTATATAAAAGCTGGACAGTCGGTTCCATCTGCTGCCTCGTTAGAATCTGCAGTCATCAGCTTTGACTTGTGGACTCCTCCGACCTGTCAGTACCCTTATCTTTTCAACAACCTGCATTCCCATAAGTGTCATCCAGTTCTCCAGTATTGACAATATCATAGTAGTCAATATACAGTCATTTTATAGAAACAGACCTTTTAATAACTATTTACAGGTGCAACATCTTTCTGGCATGCCAATTAACTGCAAGGGTCATAACATCCTAACACAGTTGGTATTCAACCTTCATTGCACGCTGTTTTTGTATGTATCTGTAATATTAATGAAAACCACAATAGTGGACAAACATGATTGTAGGTAAACAAACCTAACAACCTACACAGCACTTCATGGGGCAGAGGTATCAGCAGGGGGGATAGTGATGTATAGAAGCTATACACAGCACAATGAACTGCACTCACCGGCCACTTTATTAGGTACACCTTGCTAGTAAAAGGTTGGACCCCTTTTACCTTCAGAACTGCTTTAATTCTTCGTGTCATACTTTCAACAAGGTGTTGGAAACATTCCTCAGAGATTTTGATCCATATTGACGTGATACCATCACATAGTTGCTGCAGATTTGTCGACTGCACATCTATGATGTGAATCCACCACATCCCAAAGGTGCTCTATTGGATTGAGGTCTGGTGACTGTGGAGGCCATTCGAGTACAGTGAACTCATTGTGATGGAACCAGTTTGAGATGATATGAGCTTTGTGACATGGTGCATTATCCTGCTGGAAGTAGCCGTCAGTAGATGGGTCCACTGTGGTCATAAAGGGATGGACATGGTCAGCAACAATACTCAGGTAGACTGTGACATTTAAACCATGCTCAGTTTGTACTAAGGGGCCCAAAGTGTGCCAAGAAAATATCCCCCACACCATTACACCACCACCACCAGCCTGAACCGTTGATACACGGCAGGATGGATCCATGCTTTCATGTTGTTTACACCAAATTCTGACCCTGGCATCCGAATGTTTCAGCTGAAATTGAGACTCATCAGATCAGGCAACATTTTCCAATTCTTCTATTGCTTCTGTTGTTCCTAAATTTTAATTCTAATGAAAATAAGACAGAAGTCATGGTCTTTGGTGGATCTTCTGTAACCCCCTAGTTGATCTGGGTTATTTGGCGCAATATCACAAGCCAACCGTGCACAATCTGGGAGCAAAAGTGGACACAGACCTTAAATTTGACAGCCAGATTAAAGCTGTGGTGAAGTCAAGCCTTTTCCAGTTAAGGCAGCTGGCAAAAATTAAACCAGTCCTTCAGAGACAGCACTTTGAGACAGTAATCCACGCCTTTGTGACCACTCAGCTAGATTAGTGCAATGCACTTTATATGGGGGTTAGCGTGTCCTCCATTGCTCGTCTGCAACTGGTGCAAAATGCTGCTGCACATCTTTTAACTGGCACAAGCAAGTATGAGCACATTTCATTTAGCTTTACTCCACCGGCTGCCCATACATTTTAGGATTCATTTTAAAATGATTTTATTTGCTTTTAAAGCCTTGAACGGCCTTCCCCCATTTGTTTTTAGCCTATTTTATTTGTTTTATCTTATTTGATTTGATTTCTAGCTTATTTTATTTGATTTTATCTTATTTCATAATTTATCCTATTGTGTGCTTCATAGTTTTATTGTGTTCTGTTGTGCTATTTATTGTGTTTTTTATCTCACTGTACTGCACTACAGAAAACTTGTGTTTGTTAAAATCGTGCTATATAAATAAAATGGATTGGATTGGTGTTCTGCATTCCTTGGTTGTAATGATTTGAGTTACTGTTTCCTTTCCATCATCTCCAACCAGTCTGCCCATTCTCCTCTGACCTCTCACATCAACAAGGTATTTTCATCCACACAACTGCGGCTCACTGGATATTTTCTCTTCTTCAGACCATTCTCTGTAAACCCTAGAGATGGTTGTGCATGAAAATCTCAGTAGATCAGCAGTTTCTGAAATACTCAGACCAGCCTGTCAAAGTCACTTAAATCCCCTTTCTTCCCCATTCTGATGCTCGGTTTGAACTTCGGTAAGTTGTCTTGATCACCTCTACATGCCAAAATGCATTGAACTGCAGCCATGTGATTGGATGATTAGCTATTTGTGTTAACAAGCAACTGAACAGGTGTACCTTGTAAAGTGGCAAGTGAGTGTATGTGGGATCTTTTTTTTTTTTTTTGCAGGACTAAGTGCAAATAACTTAGACTAAGACAGACATTAATGATAAACACTTATATGATAAACACTCATAAAAATACAAGAAAGATAAAATAAATGAGATTAAATTAAATAAAAATACAAATAAACAATGTAATCAAAACATTTACAGAATTAGCATTATATACAAGTTGACAAAAGCAGTGTCCGAGGTGTTTGGCCATTTGACCAGTTGCATAGCAACAGCAGCATGGATGGTGTCGAATGGCGTCTCCTTGTGCTTGTACTTATAAGGGTGGGGATGTAAACTCAAACGGAGCATGTCCCCCTGTAGAGTCTGAACCCGGGCACAGATATAATGTAGTTCTGTGAACCAGGTCTCCAAAGCACTTCTCATGACACACTCCCTGTGGGTCCCATCAAGCGCACACAGTCCATCGATCCTGCTGCCGAAGACCTCGCATTCTCCTTGAGGACAGACGGCACCGCCGACCCGAAACTCCCTCTCTGTTCCTCTTCCGCCAGCACCAGCCTGGCATCCCCAGGACTTCTTCAGAGGTTAGGCCTCACTCCGGGCAGCTCAGGGAACACGGACAGCGCTAGCAGCGCTAGCAGTCGATAGCAGGAACACATTACCGACAGTGACACAGCGGCCGAAAAAACAAAAATGTCAGACAAGTCAGACAATGAACAACCATTAACACACTAAGAATAACCTAAAAAGGTTTATTCTTCACGGAGCTACTGGCGACATGCAGCCACTCTTTCAGGCGCATTTCAAAAAAGAAAGAGTGGAGACTCTGCGTGCCTTGATGCCAAGCTATTTGTAGAGTTGCTTATGCATGCGAGTCTTTCTGCAGGCGCGTTGTTTTTGAGTTTTGGGGCTCAAATTCACCCGTGCAAGGTCGGTATTGATTTACTAAATTCAGTGTTTACTGGAGTCACTTACTAGCACTTTCTCTGGCACTTGCTGCAGAAAACAACAACAAACACGTGTACCAGTGCATGACATTCTGAGTAAGTTGTCATGCTTGTGAAGGATTCCTACGTTTATATAAATCTACGTCGGTGCACGTTTTGACTTGTCACAGGAGAGAAAGCACAGTTGTATTCATGTAAGCTCAGTTTCCATTCAGTGTCTTGACCTCATCATTAACACACCTTCAGTTAAGTTCAGTCAAAATACCAGCAGTGACAAAAATCAGTTTTAATGAATGACAGCTATAGAGCAGCAGAGATTTGCGATCAGCCGCTGTGTTTGTATTCATGTCTATTCGCATCATGATGCTTTCTGAATCCTTCATCTCGACATTTCTCAACAGCAACGGGAAAAGAGACATCTCAATTCTGCACATAACCAACAAATAGTGCACGTGTGTGTGTGTGTGTGTGTGTGTGTGTGTGTGTGTGTATTTAAAGCCTTTCAGACTCTTTGTCTCCATGACAACTGGGACGTTTTGTTCCTTGAGTTTTCTGATGCTGTGTGAGACACATCCATTGAGTACAGTATGTAACTGTTTGAAGCTGCCTAGTATCTGTTTTGGTATGCCTTCATGTCGGCGGAGATTAAATCTAAGCGGGACATGTAGCTGACATGTTTGTGGGCGCTACTCTGAATACATTAGTTATACTGAACATAATAAAGTATTGATGAATGGATACACAACCCAGCTGTGATTCCAAAACAACCTGCTTTTTAAAGTTGAAAAAACACCTGTTCTCTGTGGATTTTCCGTTTGATTGTATTTCCTGCACTAATTTGAATAAATTCTCATTAAAATTCCAATAATTTCGGCCATGGATGAATGAATGTGTTTGTCGAGACCAATTTGTTGCTTAACTAGTATTCAGCTTCTCTTTCAGTTTGATCAATTATCCGACTGGAGGGCATTAGATTTTTTGCATGCCGACTTTAAATTGGTCACTTGCATACATACAAAGATTGTTAAAAGAATTTCTTGGAGACATCCACCTGATCAGAAAGTAACAACTACTAGTTTGTCTAAAGTATGACCTTTCTATTCTGAGAAATACACGTACAAAGATACGTACATACTTTGTTCTTGCAGAATCTCAATTATTTCCTTAAATCACTGTGATTAGAAGGTCCGTATAGTGCACTCAAAGGAAGGCAAGTGAACAGTGATTACACACCAACCGAAGACACTAATGAACAATGATCTCCTCTTTTAGAAGCCCAGGAAGCTGAAAATGTGAGAAATCCACTGGGGTCAAGAGGATTGTCTCTGCTGGAGCCTTTAGCATAAAAATGAGAGTCTACAGCCTCTGTGCTGCAATGGCAGCTCTGGGAGATTTTGGGCACAGCTTAGCTAAATGCTCAGTACAGTTACTTGCACAGCTGACATGATGATTAGTAGGTATTATTTAATTTGTTCACATTTTATTTTACCAGGTTACCCATTAACATTCTCTAATTTTGTCCATTTTGGTGGTGGGAAGCATTTAATTTTAGATGAGTACGACTGTCACCGTTGTGCTCGGATGAACCCTGGTTGCTTTAATGATACTTGATATGTATAGAACTTGACAGGAAACCATTTCTAAGGCTTTGAGTGTTCCCAGCAGCACAATAGCTTAGTTGTGAAACACCAGGAGTCTTTCTAGAGTTAATCATGTATTGAGCAATAAGGTCCACCAGGGATCCACTTACCAAGCTTCAGAAGTCTTCTGCAGATCCATCCCAGCTGCACTTCTTCCTTCATCCTTTTGTAGTAGAGCAGCTACAGCTACAGTAGTTGAGAGCTACTCAAATAAAATGCACATGACAGCCTGCTAAGAGTTTGTCAAACCACAAGAAATCTGACAACATATTTACAAAGATTTTCCATTCTGATGAGTTAATCATTCAAGGCTGATGGTCACTGCATCCCTACAGTGAAGCACGGAGGAGGCAGCGTCATGCTATGGGAGCGCTCTTGGTCAAAATTGAACCAAATCACACAACAGCAACAGACAGGCCAGAGACAAGCCATGTGGTGTAGATTCAGGACGACCATCTGACACTCTTTGAGTGGCCGAATTGAAACCTATAAGAACATCTATGAAGAGACAATACGCGGCCTTACAAAGCTTGGAAAGATCTACCAGACAGAACGACTCCAGATGTAAAACCTGTATTATATTTAACAGAGATCTCAGTGTTTTGATTTGTTCAGACAGCTTTTTTGTTTTTACTGATTATAGGCGCCTGTGCTCGTTTGAATATAACTGAGTAACTCTTTCATACCCATGCCCTGAAGATGGCATGAGCCACCAAGTGTGTGCATTTTCTTAAATGGTGTTTTGTTTTTGTTTTTTGGATTTATGGTTTTGCAAAAGTTAAAAAAAAACAAAAAAAAAACAAACACCTTAACAAACATTTTAAAAATGAATATTCAGACGTGTAGCAATGAGAACACAGTCTGCACTTTAGCCTTAAGGAGATTCATGAGATCTCCGTGTTCAGATAAGGCCAAATGGTCACTGTAGCATAGTGAAAGCTCCAACTGCTGGAACAAAGCCTGGAGGTCGTGCAGCTGGCCTCCACGCGCCATATAATTAGTACAAGATAAGATAATCCCTCATATATCCCACAGTGGGGAAATGTGCAGCGTTGCAACAACAGACAGTTTTAGAGAAGGTGCACAAAGGAGATGTAAAAAAAATAAAATAAATAAATATTAAATAAATAAACAGAAGTCGTGCGTATGGACATGAGAGAATTAAACATGTGTAAACATAAGTAGGTTTTTGCTGAGACTTTGCACAGATTGGGAGCAGGCTTGGTTGTATAGCCTCACAGCAGCAATTAGTGGTGTAAAGCAAAACAACAGTGATTACAGTGAGCATGTGGCAACCATTAATCAACTGAGCAACTGCATAGTGATCAATGTAGCAGATCTTTGCTCAAAGACCTGTCTCCACCCCGAGAGGCCGAAGCATGTTTAGTTTGGCCGGGAGAAGATTCTCGTGATGAAGGGAAATGGACTCATATTTGTGTCCAGTGGGTGAACCCTAACGAGCTGTGGACTGCAGGGGGAAAAAAAATAAAAAATAAAAAATTAATCAGATTTGTTCTGCAGTTTTTCACTCCTACCTGAATGTGCGATTCTCCAACCTGCCTGTGATGCTGCTTCTATTCAAACAGTCAGTTGTATGTATCTATGACGGATGTATGTTTATCTCGTTAGTTCTCTTCTTACCCTTTCTCTAGGCCTTGGGCAGATGGGTCCCTCCATATCGTTAGCCTAATAGCGTATTTAAAAGACATTTTTGTTTCACTTGCTGTTAAAATATCACTAAGAAAAACACTGTGCTGGCTGAATTTCTGTTTTTTCTTGTTTTCCAAAAACGTTCAAATATGACTTAGGCAATTACGCTATTAGGCTGACGATATGAACTGGGTTCGACTCAAGGTCTCTTCCTGTTAAAAGGGAGTTTTCCTTTCTACCGGCGCCTTCGTGCTTGCTCGGGAGGTTTTGGCCAATTTATATGAGTTAATTTCTATTATTAGTGACTTTATTTAGAATTAAACTGAATATAATTGAATTTCCTAACAGTCGCTGCATTTACAAGGACTCTGCATGTCAAAAATGAGCGCAATCTTCCCTATTATAAATTCCAAGTAACAATTCCAAGTGGCTCAGCCGGCCGTGGAGCGCTGAATGTGACAGAACAATAAAACATCAAGTCTTTGCAGGGCCATTATCTGCGAACGTCCTCCGATCAAACAGATAATCAGCTGGTTTCACAACCATCCTCAATCGGACAGAACACACATGTTTAGATGTTTATATGAGGCTTTATTCTTCTGATTGGGCAAATGTTCCACAGTTATCACCAGAGTTCTCCCTAATTGTCTCTAAAATTTAATATGTGCAGGAGATGAAACAAACCATTAAGTAAGACACTACTTGCAAAACCAGTTTGTCGGTGGTGTTTTAATGCAGTTTTTACTGCCCTCATTAGCGGGAGCTAAGTCATTGTGGTAAAAACAGTGATATCAATACCACACTGTTTAATAATAAACAGAGTTTAATATACAAATAGGGCTGAACTGTTTCCACGTCAGCTAAACGTGGTGCAGATTTTTTTTTTTCGGGTTATATGAAAAGAATATGTTGTCGTGTAACAAACAAGTCTGTTTGTTGTTCGTGTTTTACCACTAAAAGCCATAGCTGGGAAAACAGAAAATAGTATTGCGTGGATAACTTGCGTGCTGTATTTTTTGGCATATCAGACATAATCAAGAATCTAACCCCGCTCACCTCTCTGATGAGCCGCATATGTCGACAATAACAACAGAGCAGAGGAACCTTGATCCTTGAGCCAATTGGTCCCTCATGTGGTAGTTGCGCTTGTATAAGCTGCAGACCCGTGAATCAAAACACACGCGAGTTTGCGCAGTGCACACAAGACCAAAACTTTTTCTTTTTAGCCACATGATGTAATGATCATGATCATGTTTATGATGCTAAATGTTGAATGTCTGCTGCTGTTAATGAGAATTTCCCCACTGTGTGGGATGAATAAAGGCATATCTTATCTTATAGTGCAATTAAAAAGTTATTATGTTTGTGTTTCCAAAATAATAGTTGGATGCTGACCCCTAACAGCAAAGAATATGTAAAAACAACAAATAAATGCAACAAACGGGCAAAAAGAAGACAGGAAGAAAAGCAGACAGGTAATGTTAGGAGACTGTCTGAAACTGTTAGCAATGGTGCTAATTGCAGTGGACGGGCTGGTGCAAGAAGTTGTCTTTTGCGTCTGATGTTGATACGGGACGAATTTGTTACTGCACTCGTCTGGAAATTCAGAAATATACAATAAGTTGGCTACTAATTTTTACATTAGTACAAGTGGTGGTTGGCTGCACCCTAAAAGGTCAGTGATGCTGAGGCTACTCCAGCTTCCTCACACCGTCCAAAGACGTGTGCTCGTTAGGTTGATTAGTGATTGTGAATTGGCCGTAACTGTGAGTGGGGTTGTCGGCCTCTCTTTGTTAGCCAGGGATGTGCCTATCGATCCAGGAATATCGATACTTCCGATCTAGACGTGTGTTTTAGAATCGATCTTCACATCAAAATATCGACATCAAGTCCCCCGTCACAAGACATGGCTAGGCTTTTATGACACCGAATCTGTAATAAATTCTAAAAAAAAAAAAAAAAAAGGAAAAAAAAGTAGAAGTAAAAAGTGTGAGAGCGAAGGAGTGCAGGGAAATGTCCTGACAATATCCAGGTGTATAGTGAAAATACATCACAGTGCCCATCGTAGGCATATAGATCATGTTAACATGCTGTTGTTTCTTAACAAAAACATATGAATGGGAAAAAGTTCAAGTCCAGTCAAGTCCTAACCTGAAGACCACTCTGTCTGGTCCAAAAAGAATTATATCGAAGTCAGAGCGACTCTTCTTGGTTCCAGTTTTGCGCGAGAAAGACTTTTTCTTTTTTTGTGTGTGATTTGCTCGTACTTTCAGTTCACTTGTTGATTTGCACAGATTGTCTTATAGATAGGTCTGATATTTTGTGGCTTGTTTAACTTATAATTACATTCATTCATTAAGTCAGAATTTTCATGTACACAAGTATCTATCTGAGTCTATTATAGTATAGTATAGTATAGTATAGTATGAGTCAAGTCTCACCTCTTACGATATTGTTTAGATATTCGGAAGGTTAATGCTTGAATGTTCTGTTTTTATCTGATTTGAGGAAAACTGGAGAACTTCGGTCAAAGCAGGTGTAATCTTCTAGACCAGGGGTCGGCAACCCGCGGCTCCGGAGCCGCATGCGGCTCTTTCGTTCCTCTGTTGCGGCTCTCTGTGGCGAGCGGTGCGGAGCAAGGAGACTGATCAAAGCCGTTCACTTTTTTTACGTTAACTGCCTCAGAATAGCGGCAACTAGTCACTCATCAGTGAACGAGCGAGAGCTACACAACAACTGAATGACACTGAACGCCACACCACACTCACGGTTGTAACATCAAACAACCAAAAAACACTTAACTCCCACAGTGCATTGCAGCACATTTACTACTTGCTATCGAGTATTTAATTCAAAGGTATTTTTATGTTAGTGCGTTAGTTTTTTTAATATAATTCTAAAATTGAATCGATGGTGATCTTTTAACATTAAAATAAAATGTATTTAATTTTTTTGTCGCTCAAAATATACGTCACAACTGCCGACGTGCGACACCCGCCGGCAGGTCCAGCCCGCTATTTACTGAACTTTTCGACCCCAGGTAAGACAACCACGGATAAATCCCTGTTATGTTACATAAATGCAATTTCGTTTTCTCTGTAGCAGTTGTTTCATTTTATAAATGCAACACACTTTAGGCCTAGCATAGAGGTAAAAACGATATATGCAGTGTTATCTTCATTTTAGATGTCAAAGGGGTTTTGTGGCTCCCAGTGTTTTCTTTTCTGTGGGAAACGGATCCAAATGTCTCTTGAGTGTTGAAGGTTGCCGACCCCCAGTTTAGACAGAAATGTCATCTTGGACTTAAATTGAAGCTCATAAATATGGGAAGCTTTTTATATCCACGTGAGGCAGTGACATGTTCAGTAAAATGCTTGGAAAAATGATCTCTTTTGATGACACTTTGTCATACTGAGAGTAGTATTTGAAAACAGAAATTCCCCGGAATATTACTCTGATAGTTTGTTCTTGACGTGTCAGGACGCACCATGCAAAGTTTTCAGGCTTAGTTGACCATTTATGCAGTTGCAGTACCCTTATAAATGCAATTACATCATTTTGCCAGAGGCTTTTCCCGAAAAGGGTGTTTCTTGGCTCCTGAGGCCAAACAGCCCACAGAGTTGGGGGTGGAGGATATCAAGTTGTGATAACATGAAATAACAGTTGGTAAAAAGGCAGGAAAAAACATCCTGATTAGACAACCAATTACATAAGACGAATGAATGAGTGTTAGTAAGATGTTGTGAAAGTGGAGAATGATATGAACTAGATGACATTTAAAACTAAACAACAATGCAGGAGAACATAGAGTTTATACCTGAATCTCTGCCATCAACAGGTACTCACAGAAATCAGCTAAAATAAACTCATCGGCTGTTACTGGAAAAGTTTTAGTTACATTATTATCACAATGTTTAGATAAAGGCTCATCTATGATCTAATCTGCTGCATGTTCTGGTCAACAGTAACATTACTTTGTTTTAAGGGATCGTAACTAAAAAAGAAATCACTGCACAAGAGGAACTGTATCATTTTTCTTTTCCACAAATGAATCATAGTTACACTTAACACTGTATTTTCTTTTAATAGTCACAGAGGGGCTCTCTCCTTTAATTTTCCTCCGTGTGGACGTCTGCGTAATGATTTAGTTTCTCAGTGAGCAGCTAGCGGTTAGAGGTGGAAGTGTCCGAACGCGGTAACAATAAACACACACGGACACACTCAAACGTCTCCCGCTGAGACCCCCGAAGCGTGATTTGTCACTCTGCTCTCCCACACCAGAGAACGAAAGGACCTCGTGACGCCGTGTGTCATCCGTTACAGTTTCCAGTTTCCCTGAGCTGCTTCTCTCTCTCTCTCTCTCTCGCTCTTTTTCGACAACCTGCAATTATATCAGCGTGCACGGAGAAGTCAGTCACCAGCGCCTGGCGCACAGTGAAGCCAATCAAACGCTTTTCAACAGGCTTGTCAGGAACAAAATGGAGGTCTAGGCCTCATGCTGTCAGAGCGACGCTGATGGCTGAGGAACAGACCCTTTAATAAACAACAACAAGTCCCTGTGTGTTAATTACTTACCTATTCATATACCATTTTAAACGGTTGTTGAAGTTTGTGTCCTGGAATGATCTACTTTGTCTCTATTTTCTGTTTCCGTGTCTTTCATAACTAAGAGACGCGTTTCTTGCCACGCTCTCTCCAACTCACTGGCATTTCTTTTCGATCCATGTGCCGCTAAGAGCAAGAGAAGAGGGCGAGAAAACTGAGAACTCCGAATTTTCCCTCAGCCTTTTGCTCATCTTACCATCTGCCACTGCGAGAAAACATTAGCTCCTTCTGTGCTCAGAGATCAGCAGCCCTCCTCCTCCTCCTCCTCCTTCTCCTCCTCCTCCTCTCCCAGCTTCTTTCCTGGGGTGGGGTGGGGGGGGGGCGTAAAAACCGAGCCAACAGGCTTCCTGTGAAATTTTTAATCAAAATGAAAAAAAAAAAAAAAAACAGAAAACAGAAAGGCCAACTGAAGCTGCCAGTCGACTTGGCGTCGGCCTGTTTGTTTTTGATAATTAAAGAACCTTTTCTGGATTTTGGTGCCTCGTCCAAGACGTCCACTGACACTTTTCATCATATCCATAAAAACCAGCGTCATGAATAAACTGGTCCCTGTTATGACTTGCTCTGGTTTTTCACTGTGCTGATGTGTTCATTCACGATTTTAACATTCTCCGTGTTGCGCAGGAACTGATTGGCTCACATTCCAGACGAGGTCGAGACAAGTTCTACAATCCAAAACTTATTTTGTTTGTTTTTTTTCTTCACTATGCAGCTCATACTGCACATTTTACACCTTAATTTGCTTCATAGTTATCGGTTACACCAATCAGGAATAACATTATGACCACTGACAGGAGAAGTAAATAACATCGACCATCCTGCGACAATACAATGTTCTGCTGGGAAACCTCTGGACCAGGCATTCATGTGGATGTTACTTAGACATGTAGCACCCACCTGGGCCAGACCAGACACCCCCACCCGATAGAAATGACACTACATGATGGCAGCAGCATTGGATCCCAAACTGATCAAGTATCTGTGTGATGCACTGAAACAAGCCTGATTGACAGAGGCCCCTCCCCTCAACCCATAGGACCCAAAGACCTCCATTAACATTTCCAGACACCACAGGACACCCTCAGAGGGACCATGTCCAACCTCTGATGAGTCACAACTGTCATGGAGGCACAAGAGAGACATACACAATATTAGGTCATAATGTTTTGCTGGATTTGTGTACATGGTCTGGATCTGACTATGATGTTTATTTGGAGCATAAGTAACCTTGTTATTTATCATTCTAACTGTTTGAGAAAATAAACTGCAGGGTCACCAGACCAGCAGCAGGTTGATCTTACAGCGAGCACCAGCCCCCTGCATAGTCTCAGTCTCCTGTCAGTATCAGGTGTTCATTGCACAGTGAGCCGCGGGGTTGTAGCGGTTTAATGACCTAAGGCTGAAACGTATTTTACAGCAGACTTTTAAAAGCAAAACTCTGAAATTCAGGAAAAAGTTTTTCTGTTTGCTTCAACTCTGCTCACGTCATCGGTTTACATCTAGATGGCAATTGGTCATGATAACCTGTCCAAATATATCACGATGACGACTTGTCAAAATTAAAATGTGGAACAGACTTTAAATATTTGTAAAGACACAGGTTGTGTTTTTAAACTTTCCCTGAACAAATGTACTGTTTTTAAGTTTTACTGTTGTAAATGCTGGTATTTTTTAAATGTCATCCGTTTTTCATCATCTCAAAATTCAACTGATACATCTCAATTTTGCGAAAAGTTTTAATGGACCCTTGATTTTCCTCCTCCCTTGCTGAGTGATTGATCCCCTACGAGGTAGATGACTCGGTGGGAAGCCGATATGTGGGAGGATAGCGAAGATGGGATGGGAGTTAGGATGAGGCCTCGGCTGGTTCCCCACAGTGTCCTCTTTGAGATGTGGTGGGTAGGTGGGCTTCGCGCTCAACCACTTGATGCTTCCCTCCCACACGCCGTCGGAGACGAGTCTCCATGGCAATCCAACAGTCTGATTGGCGCGCGATGGCAGACAGAGTGGGAGAGACGTCCTGTCGAGAGCCTCATTGAGTGGTGGCGCAATGGAGCATACACACTCTGAAGAGACCGTGTGTTATATCAATAAAGCAGGAGAAGAAAGAAATGTTCTCGAATCCCTGTAGGATGTATGTGTAACCACACAGAGGATGGAAACAGGTTTGTTTCAGGTGTGTCAACTGTAACAGTTGTGGTTTTACGTCGGCGCTCTGTGGCTGCTGACAAGTGGAGGAACCGGCTGATCACCACTGAGGACTTTAACTTTAGGGGGAAATTTAAATATTTGACAGCCTCCAGTCTATTTGCCCGTCCAAGGACACACACGGGTTTATTTGACTTGTTAGGAGTGGCACAGCTCAGAGGAAGACATCAACCTTTGGATGGATTACTATGCATTAGACTGATTAGACCGCCTGGCTTTGCTTTTTTTTTCATTTAACAGAAGTAAAGTAGTAGGTTAACATTTTTATTTTGAATGAAAATGTCCACAGCTGACATTTTTGGGATTATTTATCCTCCCGAGACCCTGCGTCTTCATATGAGTACGTTAAGTTTTAGGTTTTATTGCAGCTCATTCTGCGTCATTTAAACCCATTGTCCTCATTGGTGGACGTTTTAGTCTGAAATCTAGTGGTAGCAAAGGCTAAAACTTATTTATTTCTGCTTATACTACTACGTTTCTAGCTCGATATGAGGCACAAATTTAACAGATTAGCAATTTTTGCTAATTAGCAAGTACTCGTTAGCAAGTATTGTTTTCAATTCCGTGTTTGCTCAGCCATGTTCAGGTATTAAAATAAACTGTTTATATTTTTCAGTGACATTTATTTATAATAAAAACCCATGCCAAATAAATCTCGGGTCTCAGGAGGTTAAAATTAACTTAAATTCCTGAAACATAATCATCAAGAGAAAAGGATCAGTTCATTTTAAGGGTTAAATACCAAGAAAACGATAGTTTTATCAGAATTTAGTGAGAATTAACAAATGTTAACATGCTAAAATGCTAAGCTAGGATGTAATATATGTGTGTATATATATATATATTATTTTTTATTTATTTTTGATGAGTCGTTTTCTGCTCATTTAAAGTGATTACGATGAGGAATTTTATGTTTTATCCTGAAACAAAAAAATCAAGCTTGCTGGACATGAAATTTTGGATTTGACCTTTTGATTTGTCCACATGTAGGGTGTTTTATTTTTTTTGTGTGTTTTTTTTTTTTTTTTACGCACAATCTATTCTGAGTCAGCCACGTTGAAGCCTTTTATCTGAACATGTATGTAGATTATCTTGTTGCCATATGTGGCCGGATCGAGCACCTGGCGTGTAACCCACCGTCACGTAACACACAGACTGTGTCTTTGTGTTGGGGGCGTGAGGCAGCTTAATAGCCAGGGGCTTGTGGCAGGTTTGACCCTTGATACAAACATTAGGGTGCCTGTCATCTGTGCCATCGTGTCCTTGAGCAAATCCCCCAAACCCTAAACTGATTATATTGTGCTGTGGCCGCACTAAAGACACTGCCACTGTCAGTAATTCAGAAAAAACGTGATCAAATAACAGCTTTGTCTTCATCAACTCTTGATATTCTGCTCACTCACAGTTGTAATTATCGCAGCGGTATGAATCCGTCTCTCCTGCTTGAAGTTGACAGAGAATTGAAAAACACGGGAAGATGCAGCCGAGTGTTTGCCATGGAAACAAGGCTCAAACCACTGTCTTATCCGCTATGACGCAACAAAAAAAAAAAGGGGCTACAAATTGCTGACTGCAGTACCAGAGAAATTTTTGAATTTCTGTCAATGGGAGCATTTCCGCGGATGTCCTTGAGGCGGGTCCAGTAACAGTGTTAAAATGTTCCGGGAACAGAAAGAGACATGCGTCACTGCTCTTCACAGGCCAACCCCCACCACCATTTCATACATTTTCATAGAGCCAGTGTATTCTAGGCAGTTAATGTGGGCTTTCCTATTTCCTGTGTTGTTCTCTGGGTTTAATACTTTTTATGCCTCATTGATTTATGGCCAACCCATCCAAAGGCCTCAGCTAGGTGATCAATCAGGTTTGTGTCATGCTGCACTCAAAACACTGGCCTGCTTATGGCTGCTACTGGGAGCTGTCTTACGTGGATTCAAGTCCGGGTTCAGAGGAGAGCAAGGGAAAGGGGTAAATTTTCAAAAAAAAAAAAGGGGGTGGCATTATTATTAAATTGAGAAGTAATTATTTTGTTAATTGGAACAATATGAATAAACACCTGCTGTGTCTTCGACAAGAAGGAACAAAGACGGCCTCTTTGAGCATAATTTTTGCCGTTCTGATCCTTTATGACAATTTTTGGTCTGTTTCTTGTCATTTTGCACCGTCACATTTGTGCCAAAACAGTGTTTTTTTGCGTGTTTGTTTTGTATGTTACATGCCTTTGCTGGTTGCAGTTTTGCATCATTTAAAGATCATTTTGCATTTTCAGATTTTGAATGTTTGTGAAATGTGTGTGCGCCTGTTGGTGTTGTTTTGATCTACCCGTTGTCTTGTTGTGTTTCATGTGGTCATTTGAATCGTTTTCTAAATAAACGTTGCCTTCTGGGACCCTTGCCTGGTAGACCTGCTCAGCAGCGCTCTCCTGTAAGCCCTCTTTCTCTCTTGATCACACCAGTCCTGTTGAGATCTGATTAAGAAAGCTCCTGATTATATTGAAATGTTGTTTATTGGAAGATAAAGTGTTTTGGTTTGAAGCTTTGCTTTTAGCTCATTGGTGCCCTGAGGCGGTTGTTTGGTCTCTGTCCGTGGTGCTGAAAGTAAACAGGCCTGCCGGCGGCCTCGGTGCGCTCTGCAGATCATTTGTATTTGAATGAAGTTGCTTTTGGAGAGCAGTTTGCAGTTGCAGCTTGAGTGACATGCGGCCCAGGGACACATGCAGGAATTCAGATGTTCAGACTTTTGACTAAATGTGAATCACGCACATCAAGCTGCCGACTCAGTGCCTCACAAATTGCACCCAGCAGGGGACCGGACCTTGTGCCTTCTTGAGCGTCCGAGACGCGCAGGCGCAAACGTCAGTTTGATGAATACTTGGAAGTCCCACGCATGCGATGCAAAGACGTGCACGAGGATGTTCCCTTTCGGTTCCACATCCAAGTAGAGAGTGAGACTGCACCCCTGCATTTGTAGACTAAAACAATTGTCTCACTTTGTTGTCTCCGCGTCTGACGAGGTGCAAACCCCGAAGGAACTGGCACCCCTCCCCCCCCTCCTCCTCCCCCCACTCCTCCACCCCCCTCTCCACCTCCTCTTCCACTTCGTCGTGGTGCCGCAGCAGCCAGCGCGGTGAGTGCGTCCTGCAGCAGCCGCAGCAGCAGCAGCAACAGCGGTACCGGCACCTGTTTTTTTTTTTCAGCACGGGCTGGTAACTGTCTCAGGAGTAAAACAAGGTAGAAAGAAGCGGGCGATCCGTAAATACCGATGGCTTCATGTGTAGACAATTGCGCCTCCGAC
Source organism: Mugil cephalus (assembly GCF_022458985.1). Classification (NCBI taxonomy): domain Eukaryota; kingdom Metazoa; phylum Chordata; class Actinopteri; order Mugiliformes; family Mugilidae; genus Mugil; species Mugil cephalus. The sequence continues at coordinate 12,261,367 of NC_061776.1, forward strand.
AATTACACATCGGTAAGTTCCTTTGACTTGTTTTCTACGGCGAGTGCTGCGCGCTTTTACTCACATCTTCGCTGCTCCCGATAAAAAAATAAATACATTTTGAAAAATGCGTTCACTGAACTATTTTTCAATTCTCCTGAAATGGCAGCAGGCAGTCGAAGAATTAATTTGGTGTGAGAGCGTGCCATCAATACGCGGAAGGGGAGACGCTTTTTTCTTGGTGATGTTTTCCATGCGCAAGCGAAGGTCATCCACATGCATCAAGAATTAAAGATCTGCGGGAATAAAAGGGGGGGGGGGGGGGGGGGAGGCCGGGCAAAATTAGCCTATTGATTCTGTGCCACCGTCTGAGGGAAATAATTTCACTTATTGATTGCAGTTAAGTCTGTTTTGCGTTTTTCCTTTTCATTTTCGACGCGATCCACATCACCTGACATCTTTTTTTTTTTTTTTTTTTTTTTTTTTGAGGTGTTCAGTGACAGGAAAAGACTCTTTGCCCGTGTAATGTGGGGCTGCATGACTTCTGTGTGCGTGTTCACCAAGCTGCCACAATCTAACGGTTTTAAATGGCGGTGTTGTTGAACGTTGGCAGACGTGCGCGGTTCCCGTTTACAGCGTTGCATCTGGGTTAATTGGAAGCTTTCCTCTGTCTCACGGAGACACTGAAAAAAAAAATGAATCATTAGAGCAGAGGAATTCAACACACATGAGGAGGATGTGGTGTGCTGAGACACATTTTTAAAATTCACTTCACAACGGGCATAAATCATTAAGCTGGACGCACAGAGAGAAGCACGCACCTTTCTTCATTTTTGCCTCGTTTTTTTATCTTTGTATCCGCACCTGTAGGCACACACACACAGCTCATGTGCACACACTTCGTGGATGTCTCGTCTTTGTTGTTGTTGTTGTGGATCCCAAGCAGTGTGGAGCATTTATGATTGACAACTGTCAAAATCTTGTGTTCTACTGGGATACATCCGTGCCATACATAACACTGGATTAATCCCACCGCTATGAAGCTTCACAGATTCCCAAGTGACTCACATGTATCCAGTGCTGAGCCAAACAGACTCTCTTCATGCCCTCAGGATACTTCTGAGGTGATATTCGGCCTGTCTGCTATTTCCTGCACTAGTGCTTTCTCACTACCGAAGCCACACGGATTTGCCCTTCGTAGAACTGTTTTCAACTTCCCCCGGAGCCTCCAGCAACACGGTCTTGGCCGTGACGTTTTTTGGGGGTTGAACACAGATCCTGTGTGCGTCTCCATTTTTGTTTAAATGCTCGTCGTGACAGTTGGGTCTCAGCCCTACTTGACGCACGTCCTCCTCTCCTACATCTCTGGGTTTTCCCTCTGAGCCTGGTCTGTGCTGTTGATAAAGCATCCGAGAGATGCTTTAGAGGTAATTGGATTCGGTACTGGAGGGAAGGGATCCAGAGCGGAATTTGTCTGTGTGGGTGAATGCATTATCTTCCGGAGGAGGGGATGTGAGCGTGTTTTGCTGTTTTGCTGATTGTCAGTTGCCTCTGCTGGTGCTGCTGGCCAGCGTGCTTCGTGTTTGCAGTGAATCATTGTGTTTTCAGGAAGCGGCGCGGCTGAGTAAGACATGAAGAGAGAGAGGGGCTGGGCTGCGGGCTGTTTTAAAGTCCGACCATAAATTTTGGTGTCTTAAAGGCACTAGATTTATTTACGACGAGCCCTCCGAATGTTTTACCCTTGTTGCTTGGCCTGTCCTTCATAAACATGTTGCTTTGAGAGTTTAGATGATGGCCTATCTTTTCGCTGTCATTAGCAGCGTAAGTAAAGGAAAAAAACACAAACATTACGTCTGAGATTTGATTGATGGGGTTTTATGAGCGTAGGAATCTGCAGGGACGAGATATGAAGTGATGCATGGCCACTGGAGGCCCCTTGGTTTGTTTACGTCTCTGATTTCAGATAATAACGAGTCAACCGTGATCCGGAGGATAAATAAATCTGTTTTCTTTCTCCTTTGCTCATAGGTGTTCAAATCTGTTGAAGATTAATGAAACACTTGATTGAAAATGTTGCAAGGAAAGTGTGTCGTTTAGCTGCAACAGATGGTCCCATACCTGAAGTACAGCGAATAGAAACTGCTTCTATATGAATATATGCAGAGCTAAGTGTTTGATAGATTTTGCATCGAGTTTTCCAGCAGCGTTAAAGGTCAAGAAATGATCATTAAAAAGCAACCACAAGGCTACACAATGACAGAAAGCAGAATGGATCCACTGCTGTGTCCCACCGTGCAGATTTGCTCGGGCATAAGACATTAAAAGGCTGTAAGATGAGAGATAAAGGAAACATGAATATAAAATAATAACAGGAGTATTTAAGAGTCATTCAATCCAAATACTTTGTTGACTTTTGCATAAAACTAACATGTACATTTTCCAATGTGCTTGTAAAAAGACGAAAATGCACATGCTATCGTGCCTTAAATTGATAAATTCTAGTTTTGAGACTGTTATTTAAAGCTGAATCCAACTGTATGAATAAATGCTTCAGGTGCCATTTCAGCCTTTTAGCCTAGTGTTTTTCCGAAATTACAACTCATGAGTTCAAATCTATAAAACAAAAACATCAATACTCTATGTAATCAATTCTGAACAGAAACAGAAAGTATAAAGTTACACGTGTCATGTTAAACGGGCTATTGGGTCTCATTTACACAGATTAAGTCACTTCAGCTGAGAGCTACTGGCAGTGACGTCGACGAGGAGCATCCTCACTAATAGTTAGGGACAACATCTGTGTTGTTAGCTGCTGAACGGTTAACTTTAACACACACACAAATCTCCATATCGTTTCTTATTCTTGTGACTCTTGCTGGTGGAACTATTTCACGCGGCGATGCTGTGGCCGCACACGGCATCAGTGCTGTCACGTTGCTGCTCTCTTATTGTGTGTTTTCCCTCTGTGTGTTGTATTTCAGAGCCCTTCATGCTGAAGTGTGGAGACGCTGAGGGGAGCAATTTCCGTGCGTCCCTCTAAACACACGCACACAAACACACACACACACATACACACAGGAAGATACTGAGGCGCCTTTTGGATACAAGCCCCTCCCAGGAGACAATGAGAGGCTACCTGCTGACTGCAATCTTTCTGCTGCCCCTGGTGAGTAGTTTGTGCGCTTGCGTCTCATGCGCTGTTCACAAGTGTAGGTGTGTGTGTGTGTGTGTGTGAGTGTGAGTGTGAGTGTGTGTGTGTGACGGGGGACATCAGGAGCATAGCAATGCATACATCCATACGTAAGTCCGTACACTCACTCGTCTCGTCTCCATCATCCGCCTCCTTCCTCCTTCGCTCCAGATTCGTTTTTTTTTTTTTTTTTTTTTTTTTTACGAACGTGCTTCTGCTGGCGTGTGTGTGTGACGAGCGCTGGGAGGATGGAAATCACCATATGCCGCATCAGCACATCAGCATACGTTACAGATCCTGGATCAGGTCTGCGTTAATGCGACTAGCCGCCTCTTAGAACAATAACAGATGGCCTAGCTGACCGGAGAGCTGCCCATCCATCTGCCGTGACTCACTTTTATTATCTGCCTCATTGAAATAAAATAAAGAAAAAAAAACAGAATGGAAGGGTTGTGCAAGATGCGTGGGAGGAATTATAGTCGGATGCAGCACAGCAGCTCTTTCTTTAGCTACACCACGCAGATGTCTAAATTGCTTTGTGTTATTTGGAGGCTCATATGCTTTCATAACTTCCAGTAAACCTAGTACAAGCTCACTGCTGCTGAAATTAATTCACAATGCGACCCCGCGGTCACCAACATCTCCAACCTTTCAGGCGCCCGGCCCCTAACACATGTGAAGTGTTCCTCCAGCTGACATCTTCTCACAATGCAGTCTCCGGCTGACCTTCAGCGGCTGATGTGGCAGATATGTCTGTTGTGATGTACTTATTGTGTGTCAAATGGGTCTGTACGGTAGGCCAGTGGTGTGCGACGTCAAATGGGAGTTTTATTATCTGTGCTGCGCGGTGCAGTGAGAGCCACTGAATTATCTGACCCTCGAAAATAGCCTTGGGGGAAGCAAAGCCGTGGTTCTGCGGACTCAGAATGGAGGCCTTATCTGGACAGACATCTGTTTCAGAGGAGAGGAGGGGAGTGATTGGGAGCAGAGAATCAGAAGCGCACTAAAAATTATATATATATATATATATATTTTTTTTTAATTAAGGTCCTCTCTTTCCCATACAAACTGTCATGGTGCCTGTTTATAGACCCTAAGCAATCCTAAGGCAATCTGTTCTTAGTATAAATAGTTTCTGAATGATGTTTTCACTAAAAGTAAAGTATCTATCTATTGTTTTTTAGAAGAAATGTGGTCTGTTTGGCCAGTGTAGACTGCCCTAAAGTCAGCCACTCGCTGGTGAAGCATTTAGAAGTAGGAGGTGGACATTTTTCCTCAGAAGCTGATGGGAAATTTAAAAAAAGAAGCTGAAAGGACAGTTGATGGCGTGATATTTCTTAATATGTCATATGGGTTGTGTTCTCAGCCTGTCAGCAAAAAATAAAAGCAAAAAAACAAACATATCTACTCTATTGATCTGCTCATTTAGTTAACTTTAATAATTAATACAAATATTGAGTGTCGGTTGCCAGGAAACGTGCGTTCTCCAATCAGGAGCTGTCAAACGTGTAAACAGGAAGTTCCCGCTGTACGTGCAAGTGACAGGTGTCTTTTTAATATTTTATTGCTCTTCATGTAGAATAACACGATTAATCACTACAAATAAGTAAACTATCTGAAGAGGAACGTGCTGCGTTTTTTTCACTTTTATTATGAATTATACTTTCGCTTAAACAAAATGGCAGCGACATATTATATTATACCAGCCGTCACACTCCAAATGTGGTAAATAAGAAAATATTTTGGGGGGAAATATAATGAAAAAAAATATCCTTTGGAAAATGTCTTCTTTAAACATTGTGGTTCTTGTTTATTCCGCTTCCTAAACCATTAATATAATATATGAAGCCACATATTAAGCACTATGTTGACCTCATATTAATTAATTTATATGTAAATGTAAATATGGAGAAATACACCTTGAGTTAGCTAAGTTAGTGGAAAATATCTGTTTATGCTAAGCTAGCAAACAGTGCAGGGTCCTTTAGCCTGATGTTACTTGCAGTTCAATTCAGTTATATTTATAAAACGTCATTATGAAATTGTCTTGAGATGCTTTACAAAACCCAGTCTGTAACAAGGATATTGTTACTTAGCTCATTATCATTGAATTTATATTTCATAGTTTAGTTTTGATTAGCGAGCTAGCATTTGTCAGTTACCTCAACTAGCTAGCTGGCAGCTATCCATCCATACGGTATTTTCTAACAGCTACTAACTCTTGTCAGAACAAGCCTGTGTTTTAATTTAGTGTGCTTTTTAAATCTTAAGCTTTTTACACAGACTGATTTTTGGTGGAGTCTAATAGAACAGGAAAGACACAAAAAGCCAGAGCTGTGACCGTAGCAAGAATTTAAAACAATAACAACACATCAATAACAAGCGGGACCTGCTATCCAGGACTCTGTTTAAATAAAATAATCAATAACACATTTCATACTGTCATCAGGCTCGTCTGCATTCATGCCAAACACACATTTGTCATCTGCATCCAATTAGTTCTCATTTCTGGGAAGCGTTGCCTACAACGTGCACGGGTTCTTGACTGGTTACCTGCTGCTTAGCAACATGGATGCTTTTTATGATTATAGAGGTCTTCCTCACAAACAATGCCAGCACTGGTTTTATTAAACAATATCAAACACAACTGTCATCAAGGAAAGAACGGCTTTACATCTGTCATCCATCCTGTAGAGGAGGAGGAGGAGGAGGAGGAGGTGGAGGAGGAGGAGAATTGGTAGTCGTCCAGTGTGTTTGATGAAAATGGTAACGGACCGCGGACCAGCTCTAATGATGTTTCATATAATTCATGCGGTGTTTTAACATTCTGCCCTCACGCCACGAGATAAAGAAAAAGGAAGGGAATCCTAGGACATCTTCAGTGGGCTGATGCCCTATCTTATCTCAGGCAGCAGAGCCAGAAGTGAATTCATATCGGTTCAGGGAGATAGTGATGAGTCAGCCATGGCTCGGAGGGCTGGGATATATTACACCTAACATTTCACAGAGAGAACTGCAGGAAGAGTTGCAAGAGAGCAAACGGGGGGGGGGCAAAATAGATGTTGGTCTGAAGAGAGGAGATGACAGACGTACAGTAACTCGACTACCTCTGGGTAAATACTTCCCCCCTCACTGCACCTTGGAACCAGGAGACACCTTTCTTACTCTGCTCGGGCTGCTTTTGTGTGGCGTTTTAGTGGCTTGTTTGGATCCTATATTTTGATGGATATGTTTTTAAGTGAAGCAGAATTAGATTTAAAAGAGAGAGTCTAGGTTTCATCACTAAATATTGTCTGGACCCACCAACAATAAACCCCGGATTCACTGTTTAAAACCCTAGACCTCAAATCAACCAGCACCTTAGGATTTGTGAGGTAGTTCAGGGGTCTTCAACGTTCAACGTCAGTCCAAGGACCTCAAACTGATGGACAGATTAAGTAGGGACCCCTACATACTATATGTGTAGTAAATATACATTATTATTATCATTTTGAATTCAATATCAAGTTATTCAAATAATACACAGGTTCAAATATTAATTTTTTGTATTTCAAACATGTGCAACAGTAGGATGACCAGTAGCTTGCAGATATGCGTCCTCATGATTGGCTCAGCAGCAAAAGGGGGCGGGTCTTGCTGTGTACAGGAGGTTTAGATTGACATGTCTTCTGCCTCCATTTATCCTTTTACTTAAATATGTTGGATTCAATATATATATATATAGGAAATGTCTAATCAACCAAAGATTTTCCGACCCCCCTGCAGTACCTCTGCGGACCTCCTAGGGGTCGCGGACCCCCTGTTGAAAACCTGTGACGTAGTTCATAAGTACAACAGGTTGTAGAGTCATGCTCAGGAATACAATGGGAATACGAGTGACGCCTGTAAACGTCCTATCTAAGGGTGCATGGGTCCAAGGGAAGACGAGTGATCGCTGGTGTCCTCTCTGCATTTCATATGAGATGACTCCCAGGCAATTAATGATTAACCATGAGATAAATATCCTGCACAGAATTCCTAAAACCCACCTTTGTCTTAATGAAATTAAACTCGGGGGAGTCACGGTGAGCAGTGAGGTCCTTATCTCAGCGTACGGTTGAGTGAGATATCGGCCAATTAGATAAGAGAGACTGAGGAGAATGTTTGGAGTTTTTCAACAATACTCAGAAAGCGACAATAACAATGCACCTCAGTCAGCAGCTGTAACAGACAACCTCTCCAGTGAACATGCAACAATCCACCACCGCGTAGAACGGCAACACGTGGCGTGTTAATAACAGATATTCTCCTACAGGGACCTCTCCAATCAAAGAATTGGAAAGATGAATTAAAAGCCAAGGAGAAAGCACTCACAGTCCTTGATGTGGCTCCGTGAGCTAATTAACATACAAACACAAATTCACTGTTAGTTGTCGAATTGTCACCTCTGACTGTCTTTTGCTTTTTCTGGCACCCGAGGCTCATGGGTATTGTAATGTTTATATCTATACTTGGTGTCAAAGAAAAAAAAATGCCCTTCTCACAGTTCAAATAATTAAAACTGCTGACTGTGATGTGAATTTCTATATTTGGTACACTGAGAAGTAAAGTCACATGTTTCTGTGGTTTTATATTGTGAAACTCTGATCCTCATTTTAACGTGGGCAGATACCATGCAAGAATCTGGCTAAAAAGAAAGAAAAACAAAACAACTGTTTCCAAAGCCTTTATTGTTATTCTTGATGGCGTTCTCGATCTGTGTCTACGCTTGTCTGTTTCCTCCAGGTGGCCTCGGAGTCTGAACACTGTATAATAAAGCGTGAACACGAGAAATGCATGGAGAGGATCGCGATGCACAACCCAGATGGCGCCGAAATCGGTAAGTGAGGATGCGAGGAGTGTTTTCGCGCACGCGTGTGCGTCCGCTCGCAACCTTCTGCGTGCATAATTTGGCACGAGCCCCCAGCCTTTCATGGCTCTGCCGGTGTGGTTACATCACATCAGAAAACACGCAGGACTCCTGGGGAAAGTCACGCATTGACTAAAAATTTGTGGTGATTAACAAATGACGGGTTTGTTTTTTACTCTCCGGTCCGGAAATAGCTTTAGTTTTTTGTAAAGGTCACAGAGGGACGTGTAAGGATGAAACATGGCACTAGCTTCGGCTCATTCTCACCCCAGCAAAAGGCCGCTCACAAAACCAAATGTCTGTGTGTAATATCACGCTGAGTGGCTTTCACATTTTTTCCCACGTCACTTTTCCGAAAACCCTGCAAACTTGTTATGAGGTTCCTGGAAGCAATTATTTTCTTGGCCACGGAGTGTGGTTTTCATTAGCGACAGATTCAGGTCTCCTGCTGCTGTTCAAAATGCGCCCCCAAACGACTGCAACTCCCAGACTGCACTGTGACTCACAGCTTCCCTGACAGCCATAGGAGCCTTGAAAAAAAAAAAAACATGAAACGCAGGAGATTTACAGCGCAGGATAACAAGTTTAAAGGGGAGAGGGGCTGTGGGTTCGGCTCGTTTCTCATGTGCAGCTTTTAAAGGTCGGCCCTGCAGTCTTCCTGTGTGCTGCCTGCACAACTATCACCATGCGGTCTTCCATTGAGAATTTTCCTTGCGAGTTTTATTTTTAGCAGCTCTTATTGTGACACTAACGTGTGAACAATCTGTACACAGGCCCCATTTGTATTTATTGTTGAAATCAGACGTCATTGTATTCCTCTGTTCCTCCGTAGAATGAGCAAATTGTGTTCAACTACGTCCAGAGACCATAGTGACACATGTTGGCCAGCCGCGACCCTTTAACGGATCAGTGTCTCTTCCTGTGCCTTTGAAAGAAGCCATTCTGCTCCTTTCTGCTGACAGCAAATCGTTGGCGGGGGACAGAAAAGCGCCTGGTTTGCACAAAATCCGACTTGAGGCCTGAGAAAAAGCAAAGAAAGGGGAAGGCAGAAAAATGAACGCGAGGAAACGATCAGTCAGACAGAGCGTGAAGACATTTGTCGGTGGCCTGTTTCTTCCTGGTTTGCAAAATCCAATTCGAAAATTGTATTCCGTGATTTATTTGTTATTATATTTTTAAGTAAGGTGCTCTGGTTGAGATGAGCCGGCTGGCTGTGTGAAATTGCCACATAATGATTTGCTGTCTGGTGCCGCTGCCATCATGCAGCCGAATTTAACGAAAATGAATTTCTGTCACGAAACGACCTCCATCCTTCATCCGACAGTTTCTGCAAAGCTAATTGATAATCTATTTGATCAGCGTACAGTACGCGGCTGGATTTTGGTGCCTGATTAATTTCTCTCTGCACAAATGGACATTTGATAACGTCTGAGAGCGCCTTCAGTTTAGAGCCCAAGCAATCAGTCGATTAATCGTGTAATTTCTCAGGCAAAAAAACGCAGAACAGATATTATAAGGATTTACTGCTTGTCTTTGTTTTAAGCCAGTGCAAACAGGTTCATGATAAGATGATAAGATTTTTTTTAGCTAGTTTCTGATGCTTTATAGACTAAAATGATGCATCAGTAAATTAGTTCATATTCATCCAAATCTTCATCAGGAGCCCCATTATAAATGAGTGCTCTTTTGCACGGCTTAGCTTAGCTTAGCATTCTGCTGCGGTTGCACTCTTTGAGTCAAACTGCAAAAAATAAATATTTCATTCAGTCCTCAATTAGATCAGTGTCAAAGGAAGAAGTGATGTCCGTCTCGTGAATCCATCCGTCTGCGTTTGCGCATACAACATGCACCCGACGCACGGCACAGGACAAGCATGTGCTGGATCTTTGCAGCCCAGTGGAGATTCAACATGGTGTGGGGTCCTGTGTGAGATCGCCAGTGATGCAGACGGAGTGCTTTATTAAGCCGGTTACCTCTGTAGCTCAGTGCGGCTCATTTGGCTCCGATTTGCCCTTTAAAAGGTAATTGGCTTCGTGTCCGGCTCACCAGACAGAACCAAAACAGATTAGAGAGCCAAGCAGAGTAGAGAAAGGTCTGCAAACACACACACACACACACACACACACACACATATGTCCAGGGAAAACACGCGGAAGCACACAGATGTATCTACAGTCGAAAAAAAAAACAAAAAAAACACAACACAAATCAGACTGCAGCGCTATAAAGCAAGCGACGTAGTAAAGCTGGAGATGGAGAGAGCACGAGGGAGGGAGGGAGGGAGTGGAGAGCGCTGAAGATGAGGAACATGAGAGCAGACAGAAAGGCAGGGAAGAAATCCAAGTTGTGATAGTGGCACTTAGAATGAAGAATTTATTGTGAGCGCGAGCGAGGTAAAGAACGGAGGAGAAAATCACAACGAAAACAGATGGAGCCGGGCGCAGGGTTTCGTCCGCAGCCTGGGAAACCAGATGGATGGATGGTATCGGCATTAATCTGCGCGGCGCTCCTGTACCTGTCGTTGCCAGTTTGTTAGGTACAGCCAGCTTAAACGTCACTTCATGTGTGATGGTCTGCAAAACAACAAGCGTCCACAAAATCCTTATAGCTGAATGTCTCTGAAAGGTTTGACGGATGCGTTTCGTGATATTTAGTGGAAAACACTAATATTCAACACACGGTCCCATGAAGGCAAATAAACGCTTCCACCGTTTGAGCCTTTGGGCTTCTAAAAGATGCATAGCCGTTCATATGCAGCATAAGAAATTCAAACTATATCTGTGCTGGTGTTAAGAGGCTGGTGCATTCTGTGAATAATGGCAGAGAAGAGCAAGTTTCTGCAGCGCAGAAGTCAACAGTCATTATAGTTGAACAGAATCTCCTCACTAGCGGGTGGAGTGAAAGGTCTGGCATCATTAAGTCGACCGAGACATAATGCTGCTGGTAATGTTGGGCTGTTTCAGGCGGTCTGGTGTTTCAGAATAACAGCTTTATAACCTAAATTGAAAAAAATATATAAAAATAAAATAAATTTTAAAAAATCCTGCGTATTTAATAAACTGACAGCAATTTAGTTGTCAAAATCCCAGCAAATACCTATTATCCATTCACCGCTCATTCCCCTCAACCCCTCTCATCCCGGCGCTTGCGGGCGATTGCTCTCACCATAAGTTTTCACATCATCGTCGTCATCATCTGTTTGTCGTGCTGGAGGCGAGTGGAAAACAGTGGTATTATGTTAGAAGCTGTGTTTGCACTGGAATTTAATGAGTCATAATGACTCTATAATTCGTTACAGGGACGGAGTCACGCAGTGTTATTATGAGGACCTTTACCTTCACCTCCTTCCTTTAGTCCGTCTGCGTTTTGTACACGAATATGCACCGATCAGCCACAACATTAAAACCACTGAGAGCTGACGTTAACAACATTGACCGTCTGGTGACGATACAATGTTTTGCTGGGAGGCTTTTGGACCTGGTGTTCATGTGCATGTTACTTAGACATGTAGCACCCGCATGGGCCAGAGCGGGCACCCCCACCCCATAGCAACGACACTCATTGATGGCAGCAGTCGTTAGGAACATCTCAAAAAACATGAAGAACAGCGCAAGGTGTTGACCTGGCCTCCATATTCACTAGACCCCAAACTGATCAAGTGTCTGTGGGATGATCCACAGAGGCCCCTCCCCTCAACACATAGGACCCAAAGACTAACAACATCCTGTTGCTAGACACCACATGACGCCCTCAGAAGACCCAGGTCCATTCTCTTTATCAAAAACCAAGCAGCACAGAAGTGGATATTGAATGTATCATTTACCCAAGGATCCCAAACTGATGGAGAGATTAAGTAGAGACCCTCTACCTACTATATGTGTTCTGTATTAAACTCTACCTAGTGTTATTTATAAATATACAGTATTATTATCATTTTACATTCCTCATTCATTTTTTTTATTTTATTTCAAACTATAAGGTGGTGGTAACGTCTTCTGACTTCATTTACCCCTTCACTAAAACATGTTGGATTCACGTTAATGTGTGGTGCCTTCGCGGACCCCCTAGGGGTCACGGACCAACACAAGTTCAACTAAATGTCAACTTAAAAGAGATCAGCTTAAAATGTATTTGACTTTCTCAGCTCCCAAGAGACCAACAACACAGTTTTAAGTTGTTAACGAAGAAAACAAAAAGGATTTTTGTTTCATGATGGCCTCACTTTTATTATTGCTTTTTTTTTTTATTCATTAGATTGTTATTGTCGGCTCACCAGGCTGTACACAACCATGGCCCCTATTATGATTAGGGTCTGCTGAACCCATATGTGTCTTGGCTCCATATTAGATCAGCTGGCTGTGGCCACCTGGGCCTTTCAGGGTCCAGGTCGGTGACTAAGGGCCATCGTGCTTTTGCAGCCTAAATAACTTACGTTATTTTTTCTGTGAATTTTGATTCATTACACTTATATCCGTGTTTTGTCTTTATCGTGTCATTTTGCGAAGCTCCTCGTAATGTGACGTAACTTTGTTCCTCCTCAGCGTGTGACTGGATGTGGGACAACCTGACCTGCTGGCAGGCGGCCAGCGTGGGAGAGGTGGTGATGGTGAACTGTCCGGAGCTCTTCAGTGACGTCATGGACCCTGAGGAAGGCGGGTGGCATCATGATTGAAACTGATATCGATTCACTTTCAAAAATGTGTTCATTAGAGTTTTTTTTTTTTTTTTCCATTCTCAGAAATGGGGAAGATCAGTCGTAACTGCACCGAGGACGGCTGGTCCGAGCCTTTCCCTCACTACGTGGACGTCTGCTTCTTATACGACAACATGACCAAACCTGTACGGCCCAGTTTTCCTCATCTGAACATTTTACGCATGTGTTATCAACACACACGCTCATTCTCTGTCTCCACCGCTAGGACCCGTACTTCGCCTCGGTCAAAGCCCTGTACACGGTCGGCTACAGCACGTCTCTGGTGTCTCTGACCACAGCCATGGTCATCCTCTGCAGATTCAGGTGAGTTTTGACAAAATTAATCGGATCCAAAGCGAAAAAAAAACAAAAGAAATCTATAAATATTCACCTTTTCTTCATTTGTGTTATCGGTACAGTACATCAAATGTCAGTCGACAGAAAATGATTTGTTCCCGCTTCTCTGCATGCGACATTTATCTGTCTCTTGGGAACGCTGTTCAAACAGAATAATCAACTCGAAAATGTCACATTTGGAAGTTGTTGTTTTTTTTCCTCACAGTTTTTTTTTTTAAATCAAGAAACTAAATTATGCAGCTAATCAAAAACAAAAGTTATTAATCCATCTTTCACAACCTTTTGCACATGTAATAAAAGATGCAGCCCAGATTTTCTTGACTCAGACCCCCTCATGTCCACTACAGAAGCCACATAACCCCTAAAAGAGAACAAACTCGTTGTAAGCCATCTAGTGGTTACTGGTGGTATTGCTTCCTGAATTGAACAATATCTGTTAAATCACTTCCTGCCCTCAACAAATAAGCACTAACAGACTAAATAATGACTTATGATGAATAATGATCTATGAGCACTTTAATATTCTTGAATATTCAGCTGCTTTTACTCAAAAAAGTTTGGAAGACGACTCAAATTTTTACATGATTTATTTCACTAACAATCATAACAATAATAATAATAATAATAATAATAATAAATGTGTTTTCCTGTGCATGTCCACTGCTGAAGTTCCCTTTACCAAGCCACATAACCCCTAAAAGAGAACAAATTTGTTGTAAGCCATCTAGTGGTTACTGGTGGTATTGCTTCCTGAATTGAACAATATCTGTTAAATCACTTCCTGCCCTCAACATATACAATATATTAGCACTAACAGACTAAATAATGACTTATGATGAATAACGATCTATAAGCACCTCTTTAATATTCAGCTGTTTTTTCTCAAAAAAGTTTGGAAAACGACTCAAATTTTTACATGATTTGTTTCACTAACAACAACAATAATAATAATAAATGTGTTTTCCCGTGCATGTCCACTGCTGAAGTTCACTTTACCAAGCCACATAACCCCTAAAAGAGAACAAATTCGTTGTAAGCCATCTAGTGGTTACTGGTGGTATTGCTTCCTGAGTTGAACAATAAAAGAATAAAAAAGGAACCTCAGTTCAATGAGATGTGAACTTTCTCCAGGATGTTTATTTTCAGATTTGCATGTTTAGAAAAAAAAATTGAACTGTTAAGGATTCGTGTGTGATAAAAAATCCTCTGTCTTGTCCCCAGGAAGCTCCACTGCACCAGGAACTTCATTCACATGAATCTGTTTGTGTCCTTCATCCTGAGAGCCATCTCAGTGTTCATCAAGGACGGCGTGCTGTACGCTCAGGAAGACAGCGACCACTGCTTCGTGCACACGGTCAGTTGCAGCGGCTCATTATTATTATAAATTATAATATACGTACTGTACGGATATTCACAGGTTCCTGATACACACTCTGTCTGTCTGTGGCTTATGGTTTCTATCACCAGAAAGAAAACAAGGAATGCTGGTTTGGTTAATAATGCATCACTGGTCATTTAATTTCACAACGTTAATCATTTCATTAATTTCAATTTGAAGCGGATAATTGCAAAATGAGGCCTTTATTATTCCAAAAGATTCAGACTCTGACAGAGCAATTGCTCACAGGATTCACCATAAGAAGTGTGCAGGCCATTGTGGATTATCGTTATTATTATTTCAGCAAAAGCACTCGAAGCCACTCGTGAGAGCTGAAGGAAAACGTACATGTGCGATATGATCGGTTGGGATATGAATGCAGCTCTAAACAAAGACCTCGGAACACGTCTCCTCCTGTATTTTCTGTTTGATATTCACCTTTCAAGGCTCTTCAGTCACGTGAAGAAAGAAAAAAAAGGCAAACACGCTATTAGATGAGTAATGCTGCCTTATTACAATGCAGAACAAGCTCTTAGCCTTTGTCTGGAAACAACACATTGCTCACTGTTGTAAAGCCAGGCATGATAAATAAAACTAATTAGGTACGCTAATGGCTTCAGCAAGGCCAGTGGAAATCTTGTACTCGAGTCCCATTAACATATCAGTGGTTACTTTGCACTTCTTCTTTTTCTTTTCCCCGTTTCCAAACGTCCTCCGCTTTGCAACCGTTGCCATGGCGACGTCGCAGGCCATCGTCATGGCGGTGCCCAGGCATCAGATCGGTGTTGTAATTGGTTGACCCCCACTCTGAATATGAACCCAGAGCCATTAGATTAAACTTCACCCGACGTAAATTTGGCTCATTTCTGCCGACATGAAGTTTCCACAGAGATCCCTCATCCTCATAGACCAGCAGGTAAAAATGTTTAGGGAAATGACGGCACGGCGCGCTGGGGTTGTAGCCCCGTGACGTCTGTTTGCACTGTGTTTTACAAGAATGGGGACATTTGTCACTCTGACATTTATCGTCTCGAGCTTTTAAGTGAAAGACTGACCAATAAAGATTTTCTGTTTTGATGTTGAGGTCTTTAAGGTATAAAATCTCCTTTAAAAAAAATAAAAAAATGAAGACATTTCAAGATGCCTAAATGGAGTATGGAGCATCAGTCATGCTGCCCTAATGCATCCCCTCCCTGTGTTTCCACATTCAGGTGGGGTGTAAAGCAGTGATGGTTTTCTTCCATTACTGTGTCATGTCCAACTATTTCTGGCTGTTCATTGAAGGCCTGTATCTCTTCACTCTGCTGGTGGAGACTTTCTTTCCCGAGAGGCGCTACTTCTACTGGTACACCATCGTAGGTTGGGGTAAGTGGCCGCTTCTGGCTGCTCATCGCCAGCGACGTCCAATTTATTCTCTCTTCGTATTGTCAGCTCTGAAATGCGTGCCATAGCGTTAGCCTTGAAGGGTAACTTGAAAATTGTTATTGAAATTGAATCAAATGTGCTCAAAGAAAGGTTTCTTTGAGTAGATTTCATTCAGTTTGAATATAGAGGAAAAATACATAATTCATAAGTCATAAAAGCTGTAGTTTTTTGTTGGTGTTAAATAAAAAAAAAAAGCCATAAAGCGAAATTCCTGGAAATTTATAATAAAAATGCTCTTGAAGAAAATAGTTAAATGCTGATCGTGATTACAGCCTGTAAATGATTATAAAATAAAACGGGGTGACAATCACAAAAAATAACTCAGTGCATGTTTTTACGACACAGACTTGTCATCAGTTTTTAGTGATTGTGTTTTTGTTTTTTTTTTATTGCTGATTACAGGCACTCCCACCATTTGTGTGACAGTCTGGGCAGTCCTGAGGCTCCATTTCCACGACACCGGGTACGTCCCAAGTCTTCTGTCAAACCTCACATTTAAATAACGGAAGAGTATTTAAATATTCTTGTATTCAGTATCCTCCCCACGCTGCACCTCAGAAATCATGAATCATGTGTCACTGATTTTGACAGCTGATGCAATTCATTGTCACGTTAAAAAAAAATAAATAAATAAAAAACAGAATATATCCAACTAAATAAAAGAATATAATCTGAAATTCACCTCCTACAGCATTAATCTGATGATGTGACGAATCAGTGACGTAATAAAATAATGTTATTTGGAAATATTCCTTCTATTTTAATAACACTTGAACGCATCCTGTATTTATATTACTAATTAAGCGATAAAATTTGTAAAAAAAAAAAAAAAAAAAAAAAAAAAACATTGTGTCTTTAATTTGATATATTTTAATAAAATATGTTTTAAATAAAATATGTTTCTTCAGATGAAGACAGATTCATAAAGGCAGTATTGTGATGTTAGCTTGAGTAATTACTAAGCTTTGTGTATAAATAGATGAATAATGCTGTGTAATATATATATATATATATATAAACACACAGTAGCAGTAATGACTATAGTCCAGAAAAGAAACAAGAAGGATAAGAGCAACCTCTACTAAAATAAAACATCTGAACACATATTAAAATAAATCTTTGCTAAGTAAAAGGCTCAGTTTTCTGGGCCCTTTTATTCATGTTTCTGTAAATAATGACTGAGGAACTATAAGTATAAAATGTCATTTTTATATGTTGATGCATATTTTGAGTCTGTAGAGTCTTTAGATGTTCTTTCTATTATAAACCCTCTCTCCCTCTGAACTTTCCCTCCATTTACTCTATAAACATCCACCTGCCAGCACACTGTATTGTTTTATGTATGAACTAATGCTGAGAGAATGTGAAGGGGACCATGAAGAATGATTACTATTATAAAAAAAAAAAAAAAAAACACCCTCTCCTCCTTTTTCCTCCAGATGCTGGGATACCAATGACAACACTGCCCTCTGGTGGGTGATCAAAGGACCAATTGTGGCCTCCATTATGGTACAGTGTGACCTGTGATTATTTTTCCTTATAGGTTTTGTCCTGTGCTCATAAATGATGAAGAAAATGAACAAGTACACAGTGTAGTTATGGTGTATGATGTATTTCAGTAAACAAATTTAAACAAGTAATCAGAGGTCTAGTCTGGTCTTGTTGCTGTAGTGTCCAACACTGTGATACTTGTGTGTTTGCTGTCAGATCAATTTCGTCCTCTTCATCGGGATCATCATCATCCTGGTCCAGAAGCTGCAGTCCCCCGACATCGGAGGCAACGAATCGAGCATTTACCTGTAAGTTACGCTCAACGAGTTCATTGACGCCAGATAAATAAATGTTATTTGATGAAATTATACTTGAATCAGTTATGTACATGGTTGTAGCCTTTACAGCTTGAATATATGTGACCACTGTGCATATTTTCTTATTAGACACTAAGTATTTCTCTTTATGTCAAGAGATAATTATTAATGAAATGATCCCACAGTATAAATTAAGGCAGATACAGATGCTGTATTTTATTAACCCACATCATTTTAGCTGAACTTGCACTGGGTGACATGTTCCTTTATTTCCATGAATCCACACACGCACACAGTGTATTTTAAATTAGCTGCCAGTCAGTGTCATTCATCATTATCAATTTAAATACATTTAGTCAACATTTAGACTGAGGAACCATTTCCAGAGAGAATCCACACATTTAGACACTGATTTCTAAGATGCTGTATAACAATGTTTGACGTATCCACCTGAAATTTATTTTCATGCTCATATTTGTATTACCTGTCGGCAGGAAGTGTGAGCCCTCGTTATTATGGAGTTGTACTGTATCCAGACATCACTCCTGCTCCGCTCCCGCAGGACAGTGTCTTTTGAGGCCGCTGCAGATAATGTCATTCTCATGTGCTTCTTAGAACCCGTGCGCGTGTGACCAAGTGTGAAGTTGTGCGTGCGTGTCCCTAAAGACGTTGTCTTTGTTGTGTTGTGTGTTGTCTCTGTGCCGTGTAGCAGCTGTGCTCAGAAATGCTTCAGTGAGCCCACACAGGCTGTTCAGCATTCGTGCAGGATGTCAGAGTTATCCACCATCACACTGTAAGTGTGCGTGTGCGTTTGTCTGCAGACACACACATGTGTGTGTGTGTGTGTGTGTGTGTGTGTGTGTGTGTGTGTCTGTCTAGTGTTGACCACACGTATGTATGCGCGCGTGTGTGTGTTTGTTTACCCCAGGGGCTCTTGAAGTTATTTTTAATGTTCCAATTGCTTCGACACAGAATTTAGTTGAATTAATTAAGTTTGTGGCCATTCATAAATTATTCAATTTATTAAATTATATTTTTTAGGTTTTAATTTGTGTATATTTTTAGTGCCGGTGGCCTCATTTTGATTACTACAGTTACAGGCACTGTTTCCCTTCATTACAATAAAATACAAAAAAAAAAAAAAGAATTATTGGGAACTACTCTAATTTACCTTTTTTTTGGTCAGAGCTGGATAATAATAATAATAATTATAAGTCCAGTATATTCATGGTAAAACAATGTTTAGATATTAAATATAAGAGGTTAATTTGTGTGTTTTTGAGTTTTTGGCAGCTGTTTCCACATTTCTAGTTTGTGTGCTAATCTAAGCTAAACTACCTTCATAATGAATTCACATTTATACACATATAATTATTCTTTAGGAGTCACTGGCCTCACTGTAAAAAAACAAAACAAAAAAAAAACAAGTCGGTGTTATGTTTCTGGATGTTTTGCCTGTGTTTTTTTTGTATTCCCATCTTGTCATACGTGTTTGTTAGCCACTGTTGTTGGCTGCATGATACGCACCACAGACACAAAAAGTAGCTCCACGTCACAGTATTGCACACACACTTTTTACAGTCCAAATTCTTTTTTTTTTCGTTGTTGTCAACAAATCCGGTTCGTTAGACCGTCACGCGATGCTTCTTCCTTCCCTTCTCTCCAGCTAATTTGTTCCTACTAAGATGATTAAAAGGCTAATTCACTTCCTTGAACATCTGCATACTGAGTAAATGGTGCATTTGTTGGACTATTTCTGGCGTCTGCTGCGGCACGATGGCGCATTTGGGATCGACTCAAAAATAGACCCAAGTCTGTTTAACGGAAGGAGCACATCGCTCAGTGCAAGGA
Organism: Mugil cephalus; assembly: GCF_022458985.1. NCBI lineage: Eukaryota > Metazoa > Chordata > Actinopteri > Mugiliformes > Mugilidae > Mugil > Mugil cephalus. Next base: position 12,280,936 of record NC_061776.1, read on the forward strand.
CATGCCTCACTCTTTGTTTAATAGATTTCTGAACGACAAAGGAACTCTGAGATAGTGGGCGACACCTGTTGGAAGGATTTGTTGACAATAAGAAAGACTTAATTCACACAGAAAACGTTGAAACATCAGTAGTGCGGCTTTTTCGCATCACCTCAAGCTGACAAGCAGCAGCAGCAGCAGGAGCATATTCACATTAAAAAAGACTTTAATTTGTGTTTCGCTTCCACCATGGAGGGTGCTGATCTTGTTGGTTGTGCGTGTGTGTGTGTGTGCTCAGGCGTCTGGCGCGCTCCACGCTCCTGCTCATCCCTCTGTTCGGTATTCACTACACCGTGTTCGCCTTCTCGCCCGAAGACGTCAGCAAGAGGGAGCGGCTGGTCTTTGAGCTCGGGCTTGGGTCCTTCCAGGTACGCTCTCAACCCCCCCCCCCCCTCGCCCCCTCCCCCCCTCCCCCAACCCTCCCCGGTGTCCGGTTTCAATTAAAGACAAACACCAGATAATGAATGAGAGAACATAACGAGGTAATGAATCACCTGAGGATACCAGATAGAAAGAGGCTCATCAGGAAGTGGGTCTGTATGCAGAGCTCAGAAGAGCCAGATGCATTTCCACTGAAAACACTGTTGAACATGTGTTCGTATTAATTGTTTGCATGTTCTCTCTGTGTCTGCGTGGGTTCTCTCCGGGTACTCCCACCGTCCACAGACGTGCTCGGTAGTTTGATTGTTGATTCTAAATTGGCTGTGGGTGAGAGTGGTCGTTTGTCCCTCTGCGTTGGCCCTGTGGTAGACCGGTGACATGTTGTACCACAGAGCTAACACCGCCCTTAAGACCAACGACATCTGGGATAAGCTCCAGCCTCACTGCAACCCCGCAGAGCATAGGTCTTCAATAAGGGGTCCACGACCCCTAGGGGGTTCATGTAGGTACTGCAGGGAGGGCTGCAAAATCTTTGGTTGATTGGATATTTTTCATCTATATTTTTTTTTAAATTTCCCCACAAAATTCTTTTAAATTTCTTTAAATGCACATTAACATGAATCCGACGTATTTTAGTAAAGGGATAAATGGAGGAAGAAGACATTATCTGGAGCTGTCTTGGCAGCGAGACATGTCAATCTAAGCTGCCTTTACACAGTAGGCCCCGCCCCATATCGTTGCTGAGCCAATCACGAGGCTGCATATTCCACGCTGACTCTGTCAGGCTGCGACATTAGCAGGGACGAAGCTAACAGTGCAGCTCGATCCCATTTCTTTATCTTTTAATTATATGTATGTTTTTGTCAGGTGTGTTTTTGTTTACGGCAGTTGCACGGGCCCCCCTACTGTTGCACATTTGAAATAATAAAAAATAAACAAAAAAACATTTGAACCCGTGTATTATTTCAATAGTTTAATATTGAATGAATGACAAAATTATGCTAATTATGTATATTTATGTTTAATATAGAACACATATAGTAGGTAGGGGGGTCCCTACTTAATCTCTCCATCAGTTTGGGGTCCTTGGCGTGAAAATCAAAAGAGTTTTTAGAGAATAAACGAATGAATGAAGCTGATTTTCTTATTTGATAATGAGTAGAATATCTTTAGGTGTGGCTCTGCTGGACATAAGAGAAATACATTATCACTCATTACCAGTTTTCCTGTTTCCTTCTCCAAATGTATGTCCACAAAGACAAAAAAACAACAAATTGATTCTCGAAGCCATTACTCTACAGACTGGCTGATTGAGAAACGCAATCAATTCCTGCAGCCGTAAACTTTATGTGCTTAATTTTTTGGAGGAAACCTGTTTTATAAACTAATTTACCAGCTCATAAACTGTGGCGGGAGAAAACTGAGACGACTCCCAGTGGTTGTAAAAAAAAAAATGAAATAATGACACATTACTCCCAGGTCTGGATGTTTTCTCCCTGATGTTTTGTAGAACAGCTTTTTATTAGCGATGTTTATATGACACTGTATTCATGCCCACAGTCACTCTTTTTATTTTTCTGCTGAAAAGGTTAGAAAAATTAATGCAACATTTCCATCTCATGCTGATTTGTTTTTTTTGTTTCTTTTTTTCTCTTGTCTCCATTCTGTTGTTTAGGGCTTTGTGGTAGCTGTTCTCTACTGTTTCCTCAATGGAGAGGTAAGTTTTATACCTCTTCTCTTCTTAAACACTTCTGTCACTTAAGGGTATTTTTCTCTATATTCTGACATATAAAACACACTGCTACAAGAGGATATCGTGATAGATAGATGTGTATTTATTATCACTAATTAAACTGAAACTTAAGAAAAACGTGTGTGTATAATATTTTGTGATATAGCTGTGAGTCAAGAGAAGCTCAAATGTGCCTCCTATGTAGAAATAGTTAATGAATATTTTATATCATTTTGATAAAATATTCCATGCAAAATGTATCAAGATAAAGAGTCTGAATGCAACAAAAGTAAAATAATAAAAAATAAATAGTCTGTTATGGATGTTTATATGTGATAAAACATCAATTTATTTTTCATGGCACTTATACGATGATTAGTAATTGTGTTAAAAAGTCAAAGAAGTCTGTTTCTGAAAAGGAAGTTTGGGAAAATGTCAAACTCGAGCACTTTTAGTCACAACTTGTGGTCATTTTCTCATCCGCAGCACAAAGTGACGAACAAGGCTCATTTAAATTCTGACCGTGTTACATCACAGTGTAAAAATAAACACATTTCCTTCACTCACCGTTCATACATTTCCTCAAATATCTCACTAAACACTTCCCCGCAGTCCTTAAATGAACTGTACCTTTTTCTTTTTTTTTTCGCGGAGCCGGCACAGCTTAAAGTACATTAAAAATGACCTTGTGAAGTTTCTCCCTGAAGGTGCAGTCGGAGATCAAGAGGAAATGGCGCAGCTGGACGGTGAACCGGTACTTTGCTGTGGATCTGAAGCAGCAGAGGCACCCTTCGTTGGCCAGCAGTGGGGTGAACGGCGGGACTCAGCTGTCGATCCTAAGCAAGAGCAGCTCCCAGATACGCATGTCCAGCCCGCTGGCGGAGAACGCCAACATCAGCCTCCCGACCTGAGCGTCTGATCGCTCAGGAGTCAGCTTCAAGGTGCCGTTCCTCTAATGTACATCAGACCAACCAGAGCAGACCAAAGTGGCCCCTCACACCTCTTCTATTTTGAAGTTTGGCCTTTAGAAAAAAAACCTTTCTGAAAGCATTTACTCGAGGTGCACAGCTTGCTTTCATACTTTATCCGTTGATTTAAGTGGTGTAGCTTGTAAACACTTGATTGATTTGAACTCTAAAAGGTTTTAAGTTCAGCCTTTTTGATTGTTTTAATCCGTTAATAATATTAAAAGTAGAACTGGTGCCAAAAGAAACTCTAATAGTAATAAAAAAAAAGAGTAAAGTATTAAATGTAGGGGCCATACTTTTCTGATGGTGTAAAGTAAATTTGCTTCAAAGTGCCATACAGGTTGCCTGACTGGATTTTTCATCACAGTCCAAAGTTAAATATCAACCAAACGTTCGCCTTGCTTGTACAAATGCTCATTGTTTAAATGTTTCATCTTGAATTTAAACGCGTTTCTTTTCTACAATCAGCCGTAAGTACAGAGTATGTCAAAATATATATTTAAAAGAAAAAAAAAAACTAGAAAACTAAAAACTCATGGATTGTGTAAATACTGTAGTTACTTTTGGTGTCTAGATCAGATTTTTTCTTTTTTTTTTTTTGAAGCAGTATTGTAAAGACCTTTTCAAACAAAAGGAACTGGAGCCCGAATCTGTAGACTTCATTACATATTCTGTGGACAAAGAAAGATCCTGCCCACTCTATTCTGGACTTATTTGTTTGTACAAAATAATATATATATATATAAAATAATATATATATATACACACACAGTATCTATAAATGAAAATGGAAATGAATGAGCAGCGTAGAGCAGTTTTTCCAACCTCGAATTAAATTCTTCTTTTTTTTTTGTAAAATGAAATATCACATCTTTAGGGATGACAAATATAAACTGAAACACTTGTACTTTTGCTGGAGGGGTTGATTTTGTTTTACTTAACGGGATCGGGAGCCAAAAAGTGTAGGAAGCATGGAAAGCTGTAGAGGATATCGGAGCATATGAGCAAAATACATTTAAAATCTGAATGGGTTCATCCTCCTTTAGCTGCTCCCTCGGCTGGTTTCAGGCTGGTCAGATGTGTATTTCTGTTGTTGTTGTTGTTGTTGTTGATGTTGTTTTTGCAGACTACGAATATAAAAAGTACATGTGCCATTTGGTGGATGCTTTCGCTCAGAGCTCTGCTGCACAGTGCCATGAGTTCATGTGTCTTTTATTGCAGAATGACACCGTTGTTGCGCTCTTCAAGATAACAAGGCTCTTTGTCTTGTTCTGTTTCCTCTGGAGGTTGAGCCCGTAGTGCCATATTAAATCATCTCTTTTAATTGATCATCTCCTTCACTCATATTCCAAAGTGCCTAGTCAGTCACAAATAACTGTCACTTTTATTTATCGTGCGGTGAACGGATTATATAAAAGTGTAGTGAGTCACTTCCTACAGAGAATGTGCAGAGACGTGTGTTTTATGGTTAAACTTCAATGGTAAAAATCTCAATCTAATGTGATTTAATATTATTATTATTATTATTATTGTGATGTAATTAATTGAATTGAGTATTCATTTGTCATAATTACTGCTCTGTGTAGATATTTGATTATTGCAATTCAGTACTGGCGTCAAACACATCAACTCAAAATGCTTTAATGTGACAGCTCTTGACAATCACAGAGTGTTGCTCACACATTTTTTTTTTTTTTTTGCTTTGTTTTTCTTTTAGTTTGTGCACAAACGAAACTAGCAAAACAGTGACCAGCCAGGTGGGGAAATTATTTAAAAGGTGAAATGTGAAATGATGTGTACAAAACATTTATTTTATTTTTTTTAGCCACATTCACACTCATTTATTTTTATGCGTTCCCATCTGCACGGATTAAAAGAATGTAGTATCTTTAAATGATCAGTGTGAGATACTGTCGAACAGATACGGATGTATATTTATTTTCTAGGAGCCGGTGCCATGTGAGATGACTAAATGTACAGTATACGTGCTTTTCTTTCAGTGTAGTGTAGCTGTATGACTGATGGATGATTTCACTGCGCTTGATTGTCGTCGACTTTCTCGGTCAAAGTGCCATAAACTCAGTGTCATACTGTACGTGGCGACGGTGAGAGGCGTCTCATCTGCCCACAAACATGAACACAACCTTGAAACAAACAAACAACAATATAATATGGTATGTTTGGTCCATCTTCTTGGCTGCAGTGTTAGATAAGATACTATCAGGCAAACAGAGCCAGAGAAGATGATTTTATTTGAATAGGAGGGTTTTTACGAGGTGCAACCGATGTGTGTGAAGGTGTGATAAAAACCAGTGCTGCTGCTTTAGTGTTTCTATCACCAGCCGTCACTCTGAGTCTGAAGCGACTCAGATGGAAACGACCATGTCTCAAAGCTGTTACTGTCTGTGAAAAAAAAAAAGAAAAGAGAAAAAAAAAGGAGAGTAGAGACCTCCGGATGTGATCGTGTCTGTGCTGTGTATTTGTCTACCACAAGGAGGCAGCAAAGATAGTTTAATAGAAAGTTCTGTTTCCCATTGATTTGTTATTGTTTTTGTTGGGCATTTCGATTAAATATGTGTAGGGTGCAGCATTGAGGCACTATATTCTTAGCTCTTTTTGTGATTTTATTTTACTTGAGTCAGAGCCCTAAAGTTTCTAAATAAGGTCTGATGTGAACACTGAAAAACTTGTACAGGATGGTGATTTTATCCATAGCACTCAACTCCACTAATTTTCTTATTCTACACTTTAGTTTCAAAACAAACTGTGAACTGTCTTAAAGTTTCAAATATATATATATGTAAATGTATATATATATTTACTGTGAGAATATGGGAGAGAATTTAGAGGGTTGGTTGTACTTTTTAGCACTACAGCAAAATCAAGCTTTTAGCTTCGTTTTGGCTAAAAGAGACCACACCTCTCTTTACGAATGCACTTATTTTAGCTTTACACACTAATGGTCATTAACGAGTCAAAGAAAAGCTCTTGTCATATTTGAAGCATTATAGTTAGACTTTTTGGGAAATGCATTCACTTTGTTGCTGAGAGTTAGAAAAGAAGATTCATGCTAATGGGGCTAGTTAGCTTATCATCACGTAAAGACTAGTGGATGGACATTTAACTCCCCAGTTTGTCATTTTACAATATTTTTAGTAAGCATATTAACAATATATAGTATAATTTGTTAATAATTAGCCGCCAGTTAGCTGTGTCCTCCTAGTTTCCCACAAGTTAGCAATAGCTAGCTGCTAGCTACTCTTTGAGTTAGCTAGCAGATTCCCCCTAGCTAGTGACAGCCATCTAGAAGCTACCTGTTTCCCCCATAGACTGTATAAAGGTGTATTATTTATTTATTCAGTCTATGGCATCAATCTTATAACATCTGACTTTCAGCAGAAGTTACACATTTCCAAAAATGTCAAACTCTTGTTTTAAATGTAACTGTTCTCTGAGTGACATATTTGTGTTTTGATGCCATTTTATTGGCATTTGTGCCAATTGAGCGGGTTTTATCTAAGTTTTGAGTGTGCGTGCGTGTGTGTGTGTGAGTTCTATTGATTGCCACTGAAACTTTGAATGTACCGTTGTTGCTCCGCTGCTCTTAAATGTTGCCTGCTATCAGTTTGCCATGGTGTACAAATGATGTCCTATCTTTATCATATATGTATATTTTTGGCACACAGGTGGACCTCTTGACTAAGACCTGTAATGTTTGTGACCGTGTTTTTGTACATTTACGTTTATGTACCAGTTTCAAATATTTTGTGTGTGTGTTTGAAAGTTGGAGAGAGAGTGTATTCTGTACGCATGTGTATCTATGAAAAGCGTTCACGAGGATATAAGTAACTTAAATATTGAAAAGAGAAATGTATTACCTTTCATTCAGCTGTTCTACCTGTGATAGTGTTTCATGTGTTCTGGTGTCCAACATTCATGTCGGCAGTTGTGTAAAATTGACTGCAAAATAAATCTATGTGGTAAGTTGTTGTATTTTGCGAAGACTGTGATTCATTTCGAACAATAAAATGAAAACGGCGTACAAATTAAACTGCAGAGTATGGGAATTTTAATTGGTGGACCCCAAACCGAAGTTACATTGACCATAAACGTATAAACGTCTTGTGGGCAAGTTGCTCCATTGGGATTTCATTCAAGGAGTTTGGACTTCAGGGTAAAAAACTATCATGTAACAATTATTTTACAGGATGACCAGATTAAGGTATTTGTTGTGAACCTTAAATCACATGACTCTGATTGGTTATTTCAATACTGAAATCCTTAGGTGGAACCTTTTCTCAGCATTGGATAAATCCTAATCAAGATAATATGTTTGATGTGTGTGTTAGTGACGTGCGGATCGATACCGAAATATCGATACCTCCGATACCTGCTCTTCATGCTCTTAAATCGATTCTCAGATCAAAATATCGATACTTTCGATACTTCCGTCATTCGAGGTATTGTAGTAACACGGTGAAGAGAAACTAAATTATTGAGTTGTGGCAACACAACAAACCTTGTAAAAAAAAAAAAAAAAAAAAAAACCACAACACAGAATATGAGGCATTTATGAGGAGGACAGAAGAGGAGAAAACAGAGTCACAATTAAGATGAAAGTTTTCATTTTATAGTAGTTTTCAATGATTAAACAATAATTTATTTTAATGGTCTTAGTTTACTTTTTTTTTTTTTTTTTTTTTTAGTCTTTGAAACAGCATTTTCACATATTTTGTATGATTGTGTCGTGATTTTTTCTCTTGTTGTATCTGCTCGGCTATATAGTAAATGAGGCCACTACCTCAATATACGTCCGAGTTTAAAATGAATAAATAAATTACTCTGATGTCATGTATTCTTTGTGAAATACACAATTTTTTTTTTTAGGTTTACCATTAGGGTGTATTTACACAAAGTGACGGTATCAGATATCGGCAACACCAGCCTGAATTTTACTCCGTATCGGATCAGAAAGGAAATCTAGTGAATGAATCATTTGAACCATTTGTTTTATATCAATCTTATTCCATTAAAGTCAGGCATGTTTAATGGTCACAAAAACAAACTGGTTCTCAAACCATCAAATATTTTACTTATTACTCTGCTTTTCTGTACATAGAGTAGTACAACACTCAGTTCTACAAGAACAAAAATTAAAAATACAGTACATATAAAGTTCAACATCATATTGCGTACCGACGACGACAGAGCGCGTAAAGACACAGTGCAGTGAATTATTCTTGGTTTATATAATTAAAAACGAATGAAAACACACAATGTCCTAGCAGCAACTGCACTGAACCTCTGAGTGTTGAGCTAAACACAATTATCGTATGGGCACCACAACATGAGGCCGCCGCTACAGACGACATTCTCACTTAAAAAGTCGAATGAAATTTTTAAACTGTGTCGCGAAGGCAGTAAGTTGTATAGTCGTAGGATTTGCACATGAGACTTGTGCACAAGAGAAAACTAGGCGAAAACTAGGACACTGTTCACAAGATCAGTATCAGTCAAGTAAATCACTGTATCTGAAACAGAGTATTTTGATGTTATTTACATCATTTGGTTTGTGGCATGAATCCTCACAAAGATCCCTCACAATATCATTTTACTTTGGTCCTAATCTGATGGTTAATATATTAAAAAGTGCTCAGCATTTAAAAAAAAACAACAACAACAAAAAAACATTTATATGCTGTCATGAGAGACTTATGAAAAGAAAAGACAGGTATTAAGTCTCTAGAGTTTATAGTGTGCTACGCAAGCATCTTTGAGGTTGCACATTTAATCCCTGTAAAACCATAGCATTTTAATATTTAGGGTTTTCATACGGATTAAAGCAACGGCAGGTTGATTTAAATAACCTTGGACGCAGTAACAAATAGGCTGCCAGCAGTGTCCTCGTGTTTTAAACTTAAAGTGTCATAGGTTAACTCTTAAATACTTTTAAATAAAGTTACAAAATAGGAATAAAATTATGAATGAAACACTCAGAGACCACAAGAGATGATCTTTTTGACACAAAAAAAAGGCATTTTAAGGGTTTTCACCTTTTTCTGGTGGTTAAGTCACAAATGGGTGAAGTCATATTGTCCTAACGTGTGTCACCGCCACTGTCAGTGCAACCATTACGACGCATTTTTAACCATCCATTTAAGTTACAGTATTAATTTGGTGTCTGTGTAAGTGCAACAAATGTATCCAGCAAATTATTACTCTTGAAAATGGCACAAAAAAAATAAAAAATGAGAAAACAGGCTAATAAATATTCACAAATAATGACATGGCTCATCAAACAGACACACGAACAACAGTAAATAAATGTTGAGGTGTAGCACAGTGAAATGAGTGAGCACATTCAGAGTCCACACTGACTTCTCTCCAGATGTTTTCAACCTGGGCTGGACGTAGCCGCCTGTGTCGGGTCCAGCACGAAGCAACTTCACATATTTTAGCCAAGTTCCTCTATATAATCTCTCAACATTTACTAATTTTTTTGTACCTATGTAGTCCAAACCGTAAACACAGCCGCATTAAATCGTCCTGCTTCCATCTCAGGGGCCAGCTCGGTCTCTGCTGCAGTTTCCACCGTGGGACCACGACGTCCTTACCATTCAGGCACCGTTGTTGATGAAACGAGAGAATGCCAACTGTGATCCAGATTAGAAATGTGTGCAGTACCGTCCTCAGACATATCCATAGCTGCTGCTGACACTGACAGAATGCATCCTGACACCCTTCCTCAGTAGTAGTTTACTCGTTCATTATGACTCTCACTGAGGGGTTGTTGAATTAATGTCATCAGTGTGTTCGGCTCCTGCGATTGCCTCTGCTGTTTTTTTTTTTTTTTTTTTTTTTTTTTTAGACAATCGCAGAACATTTTCTTCCCTTGTAGATAGTCTCTGAAATCATACCGAGGAGATGTTACCGCTGGAAGGAGGCAGCCCCCCGCGGGTCCGGATTGTTATCTGGGTGATGCTTCTCTTGGCGGGCGTGAGGTGATTTTGACTTTGGCACTTCCACAGCCACCTTCGCAGCTCTGTTTGGACCTGCAGGCAAACACCCGTGAGTAATATACAACTTGCAGGAAGTCACAGAAGCTACATATATATATATAGAAGCTATATTGTTCCTCCAATATATGTATGATTTTGTGTCAGGTTCATTCACCTACCTCTGCATTCATGAAACAGTACAGGAGTGCAACCACAAACCCCTGCAACACAACAGGCAGCTGTTTTGAAATCAAAGTAAGCGTTAAAAGAATGGATTAACACCGTGATAAAGATAATACCTCGTATGAGCTTATGATTAACAGAAATGAGGCTGAGGTATTAATCTGGGAACTCTTTTGGACTCATTTCACATGGACTGATTAGTCAGCAACATGAATGCCTCCCCTTAAAGTAACTAATCTGTTGGATGAATGTTTCCTCTTATCTATGACATTGGCAGTTGTTCCCATATGGTATTTTAATGTACTGTATTTTACTTTATGACGAATGGCAACGATGAATGTCTCATACTGTTTAAATAAAAACTAATTAAATTGCAAAGAAAAAGCTTTCCATTTTTAAACCTTCTTACCTTTACTATTCACCTTTTTTTCAACAGTTGCACCAAACTTAAATGAAACAGACAAGCCTGTACTAAAAAAAAAAAAGTACAGGTAACAAAGAGTGTCCCTGTTCATTACAGTCCCTGGGTGTACGAGGACCACAGTGTTTGCCGGACTTTATTCCCCAGTAGTAATCAGAATATTTAACCTAGCTTCACATAGATGAACAGGTAACATCAGATAAATGAAACAGCTCACGATAGTGCTATAGACTCACAGGGTCTTCAACGCCAAACTGATGTGGACAGTTATCCAAGGATTTTGTGGGTAAAGTAAATGTCGTTTTCATTTATTAGTTTTATTTTTTATTTTAGATCTTCTTTTCAAATAATATTGCAGCATGTGTCTTGGATCTAAGTCATCTGAACCTTGTGGCTGTGAGTGAACCTGTGCCCAGTTGCTGAATCCGTGCATTTCTGACTAAAAGGCAAAAGTAATACCTTCTGCCTCCATTTATCCATTCGCTGCAATATGTTGCATTCGTGTTAGACATTTAAATATGAAAACGTAACACAAACTGGTAAGAAAATTGTCTAATTGGACTAAAATTTCATCACTCCCTGCAGAACCTTCGTGGACCCTTTAGGGCAGGGCTTTCAAAGACTAGACAATACTTGGTCCACAACTGCTGTGTCACATATGACCCTGGAAGAAAGACATCAAAGAAAGCCTGTCGCAGAAGAAGAAGTTAAACAGAGCCGGGGATAGCGCGCATCTTATCTGCGAGTTAAATAGCGCGCACATTAAGTATGAGATTACAAAAAGGTCAACTATTATCCATCTTGTTGTTGTTTGAAATGCCGGTCTGCCCCATGAAAGACTGCAGCTGTTCATTATTTGAAGTAATTGGCTGCCGTATTAACCCGCTGACAAGACACAAATCGCCACCTAGTGGGGAGAAGGAGGAGGACATGTTCCCATCAGTTATTCGATTTTGTAAACTGTGACGAGGACCGCATTCAGAAAGTCGAATTTTGAGCTGTGCATGCATCGTCAGTGCCAATACATGAAAAGTCAAACTTTAAATAATCAGGGTCGTCTCGCGCACTTTCACTTCAGGTAGCCTACAGCCGTGGCCAAACGTTTTGAGAATAACGCTAATATTCATTTTCACAAAGTCTGGCAATTGCAATTAATTGCAAAGTCCTTCTTTGTCAATGAAAATGAACTTCATCCCAAAAAAAAAACATTTCCACTGCATTTCAGCCCTGCCACAAAAAGACCAGCTGACATCATGTCAGCGACTCTCTTGTTAACACAGTTGAGTGTGCTGACAAGAACAAGGCTGGAGATCACATTGTGATGCTGATTGGGTTAGAAGGTCGAACTGGAAGCTTTAAAAGGTAGTGCTTGAAATCTTTGTTCTTCCTCTGTTAACCATGGTTATCTGCAAGGCAAAACAGCGCAGTCATCATTGCTTTACATGAAAAGGGGTTTCACAGGCAAGGATATTGCTGCTAGTAAGATTTCATCTAAATCTACCATTTATCAGAGCGATTCAGTTGTTGTGAAGAAGGCGTCAGGGCACCCAAGAAAGTCCAGCAAGTGCCAGGACAGTCTTCTAAAGTTCATTCAGCTGCGGGAGTACAGAGCTTACTCAGGAATAGCGGAAGACAGGTGTAAATGCATCTGCACGCACAGTGAAGCGAAGACTTTTAGAGGATGGCCTGATGTCAAGAAGGGCAGCAAAGAAGCCACTTCTCTCCAGGAAACATATCAGGGACAGACTGTTATTCTACAAAAAGTACAGGGACTGGACTGCTGAGGACTTTTCCCTGATGAATCCCCTTTCCAGTTGTTTGGGGCATCTGGAAAATAGCTCGTCCGGAGAAGAAAAGGTGAGCGCTGCCATCAGTCCTTTGTAATGCCAGCAGTAAACATCCTGGGGTTACCAGGATGGTACCAAAACATCCTGCGAGAGCAACTTTTCCCAACCATCCAAGAACAGTTTAGTGAAGAACGATGCCTTTTCCAACATGATGGAGCACCTTGCCACAAGGCAAATGTGCTAACTAAGTGGCTTGGGGAACAAAACATCGAAATTTTGGGTCCATGGCCAGAAAACTCCCTAGACCTTAATCCCATCGAGGGATTGTGGTCAGTCCTCAAGAGGTGGGTGGACAAACAAAAACCCACAAATTCTGACAAACTCCAAGCACTATTTATGTAAAAATGGGCTGCAATTAATTAGGATGTGGCCCAGAAATTAACTGACAGCATGCAAGGACGAACTGCAGAGGTCTTGAAAAAAGAAGGGTCAACACTGCAAATATTGACTCTTTGCATAAACTTATTGTAATTTTCAATAAACACTTACAAAATGTTTGTGATTATCCTTCAGTATAATATCGCAACATCTGACAAAAAGATGTAAAAACATGAAGCAGCACACTTTGTGAAAACTAGTAATTGTGTAATTCTCAAACTGCACTGAAGGTCGACAACCAGATGTTTCCTTTTTTTAATTTCAGGTTTATTTTTTCTTATGCCCTCCCCTGAAGTCCTCTGGCCCAAAAGTTTAAAAAGACCATTATTTTCCTATCACCCAGTTGATTAAAATAACAACAACAGGTCCTCCTCATAATTCACTATGGCATTTTGCAGTTTCCAGATGTGCCTCTGACACATGTAAACAATCTAAATGGCAGCGTGAATATGCCAGTGATCAGCTCATTGACCCAAGGTGGAGAAATGATGGAAATGGTTCTTGTCAAAATGTATATTTTAAAAAGACAGCTTGATATGTGCAACTGCTCATTTCTCCAAATCTTCACAACAGAAGTAGAGAGTGACATGAAACAGAAATGCTTGGTTGATATAAACTGAAACTACCCTTTCAGATGCAGATAATAAACCTGGTTGTGGTTTCGTCATCCCTTATCTCTACCTCCCCTGATTTCTTATTAAGTCTCTACAGTTAAATATTTGATGAAGGCATAAAAGATATCACCTAAAATATGTGAAGTGAACAGACATTTTTTAACAGTCATGATTAATATAATTGTGTGTGTTTCTCGGATTACAAGTCTTTCTTGAGAAATCCAACGTCATCCTTTATTTTATACCTGAAAGGAGCCCAGTCCCAGCTCAATGTAGAGTCGAGCTGCTACTCCAGTGTTCTCAGGCAGGAAGGCAAATACAGTGTAATGCATCCCAAACAGAGGGATGAGGAACAGGGTGGATTTAGCCAACCTCCTGGGGGGAGAAAACACACACACATAATGAAAGAAAGAAGAAAGAGTATTCCTAAATTAAGACAATGATGTAACAACTGTTTAAAGTTGGAAATATTTCAGCGCGCCGCGGCCAACCAGTTTGAGTCGTATCATGTGAACTTTTAAATGTCAGACACAACGGCCAAAGCAAAAACAAATCACACGAGTTTTCATCGCGGCTAAACCGGCGGTGTCAAAACTTCATTGTACTGACCTTTAAAGCAGCGCTGTCATCAGCCCAATTAACGGAAAAGAATAAAATGTCAGAATACAAAACCCAGCTGCTCAGATCACTGATGTCTAAATATCATGTAAATGTTGCCATTTCATTTTTTTGTTGATTGCAACCACTCGCTGCAAGTCACGAGGCTCGGAAAGAGCAGCTCTAACTCTGTTTCATCAACAAACACCTGACGTTAATATCCATGTTTGTTCTCTTAATCCTCCTTTTATTTCCTTTTAAATCACAGAGAATAGAAACCAGCGAGGCACAGATCTATTTACAGAGTATTCAGTCTGATAAACAACTAGTAGTTAATGGAACCCCAGACACCCCAGAGATGTTCTCTGGTGATTATATCAGATTCAGATCTTATTATGACATTACAATATATAATAAAAATAAAAAATCCTCTCTGAACAGAAATTACATCACACCCTCGACTGCTGAAAGCTCAAAGATAAAAAAAAAAATCTATATCCATCATATCATTTCAAGCCTATAACAGGATTGCGGATATCTTTTGTCACACCTGGGATTTTGTGCCTTTGTGTTAATGCCACAGATCCGCCTGAATCAGATTGAAGTTTGTACTACAGAGATGGAGCTTTTGATCGTGTGCGACATCCATTGAGCCCCGTGGAACAATCTTGTCTCACAGCGATGGAAGAGACGTCTATTTCTGGTGCCCGGTGCTATTTTTATGTGCTCTCATTCTAAATTAATTCAGCTGAGAACGAACCTGCACCAGCCGAACGACAACTGAAGGAAGGATTCATTCAGGTGCAGCAAGGTTTCAGGGGTCCCACAGTAGATTCATATACGCCGCATTTTCTCTCTGAAACTCTGTGAAAGTGTCAAGGCATTTCAGCGTCAGATCCTCTTTCTCTCTCTTTTCTTTTCTGACGTATTGTCTCGTTCAGCAGTTTTACCCCAATGCTGAATGGTACATTCATATTTCATAACTCAGTGTAACACTAACGACTACTTTTTATCTAAATGTATCATTTTGAGCAGGGCTCTTCAGCGTTTTCAGGCCAAGGACCCCAAACTGACTGACAGATTAAGTACGGACTCCCCACATTCTATATGTGTTCTATATTAAATTCGGCCTATTGCTATTTTTGAATACATTATTATTATTATCATTTTGCATTAACTATTAAGCTACGCAAATAATACACAGGTTCAAATATTCCTTTTTAAAAAAAAAAAGATTTTTCTTATTTTTATTGATTTCAAACATGTGCAACCGTAGGATGGTCGAGAAACTGCCATAAACATAATGTAATTGGCTCAGCAGCGATGGGGCGGGGCCTACTGTGTACAGGAGGTTTAGATTGACAGGTCTGTGCTCTGTGTGAAATGGTGCACTGTTAAGGCAGCTCCTGTACCGCTGAATGAGCAAAGTGCTGACTGAAAGATGAGGTCTTCTGCCTCCATTTATCCCTTTACTAAAATATGCTGGATTCATATAATATTTTTTTCCCAAATTTGGTTACTCTCATATTAAGGATTTCCCATCGCATCAATTTTTGTGCATTTGTCTCGACGTTAATTTCATGTTTGATTATGTAAAAGGCTATATGGTTAATGAATGCCATGGTGACACATGAGCAAAAAATGAGTAGTAGGCCATCTTATGAGGAATCTGGAGAACTGTTGCAGTATTTTTGGTAACGTTAGCTAGCTAGAGAAATAGCAATTAATAGTTACATATGTACAGCAAGTGTCCACAGTGTCAGCACAAGATGGCGGCGCTCTATTTCAGAGTGTTTTGGCTTCACTTTCGTTCAGTGGGTTAAGTGCATTGACCAAACTGCCTTCTGACAATGGAAATTTGTTAATGTTTTAATATTTTTCTAATTAGCACATGTAAGACTGATGACAAAACTGAAAAATGACCTAATTTCCCTTCGGGGATGAATAAATCTATCTATCTATCTATCTATCTATCTATCTATCTATCTATCTATCTATCTATCTATCTATCTATCTATCTATCTATCTGTCTAAATTTTGACTTGATGATGGCGGTGTTGAAAGGTCAGAGGATCGGTAGATATATTACAATCAGTCCTGTGGGATCTGTGAATATCACTAAAATCCACTGGATCCACACTGTTTGATGCTTCACATACAACATCCATATCAAAGTTATTCATGTATTTATCTTTCATTGCAGTTGTGTTTTGATATATATCTCTGTGAGCATGGTTTCAATCTTTGCAGTTTTTCTTGCAAGGAGGATGTGGACATCACAGGTAGACATCAAAGAAAGAATATGAAAGCTGCACATCCATAACTTGAATGCAGTCTTTTAAAAAAGAGAAAACCTTAAACAGATTGCATCAGAGAGTGAAAGAAAGAAAGTGAAAGTTATTTTTTCAGTTTTTCTCTTACAAAAATACATCGTGGATTTCTTCATCGTTTGTTCAAAAATAGAGGTGGATTTACAGATGTCACACATGGTGCATTTTCAGGCCAAGCACTGAAGTCATACATTTACTTATTGGTATCAGCTGCTTCTTTCATCCCTCACAATCAGTGGTCCATTCATCGCCTCTTTGGCTACCCACTGAGAAGTAACATCCAATCTGATTTTCAGGAGACAGGGAAACGTCTTCCACAGTTGTTCTACTGCTACTTATAAGTCAGCACTTAATGCTGCTAGTCTGTCCACTACCCAAATCTCTTCCTGTTGTTTTAAGATCAGACAAGGATTTAATATTGATATCGATAAGCCTTTCCCATCACATTTACCCGTACAATTATGTGTGTGTCTGACTAAAATATAGTTATCAGTACGGTTTGTTGCATCAGTAAGCTGTAACTCACATGAAATGTCCAGTGTCATTGTTCCCAGCCATGGTTGAAGATTTAAGCTTTTGAACCAGGATCCGGATGACATTAATAAATATCACTATGTTGATCTGGAAGACATGAATGAAAACATAACACATTTAAGCCTACTTTAACAAACAAATCTTATGGGATTGTTTCAAAGGCGGCATGTGAACAAAACCGGTACCGAAGGTCCAAACAGGGTCAAATCACAGCTAGCGTGTTCAGTTTTTCCACATTTTTCCACGTTAAATTGTATGCAAGGAAAGTGATAATCTGAATTTAAGGTGTTGCTATCTTTTTTATCCGTTTCAAAATTAATAAAAAGTATAAAGTCATGGAAGCGTGTGTAAGGCTGCTAAGATTAGCTAGTATAGCTAGATTAGCTAGCTATTTCATCAGCTACCCTAGACGATTACAGGTTACATTTGAAATCTTTAGAATGTAATATAGTTGCAGATCCATTCAAACAAAGCTTAGTTTCAGTAAGATAAGAAAAAGAGAAAAATAATAATAATAATAATACTAACAATAGACCAGCTATATAGTGAGAAATCTCATCCGTTTTTGCCTCGGATATTTACTGTATCTTTAGTCCATTAATATACCAAATATCATCACAGTCATTTACTGTGTAATGGTTAATGCATTTTTTTGTTTTGTTTTTTTGTTTTTTTTTACAGAGATTTTAGATTAGACATTTTTTTAAGCCAAGTCGTTAAGCTAACATTAGCTTAGTCAGCTAAAGAGGAAACAAAATATGCCAGTGACATTTCAGCAAGCAGACTACAGATAGTAGCAAGAAATTATAGACTTATGAGTCACATTAGCATGCAGTACATTCAGAAGAGACATGGTTTTCTTAAAAAAGTATTGAGCAATGCAAGGTCATGTGGCTATTTTAATGCTGTCAAAGGCTTGATGCCTCTTTGATGAAAAAGAATTACATCAGATGAATGATAAAAAAGCTACATTTTTAACATTGTTCAATTTGAATTCTGCATCCGAGTTTCCAAATCCAGACTGAGTTGGTGTGCATGGACGGTTTGACGGATCACTGTTAACTGTTTGTCCTTTAGAGTTATTTCACTGCCAACAGGTTTTGCTTCTCTGGCATCTTGTCGTAAACAAAATCAACTCAACGGTGCTCAGAAGACACGTCTGAATATTTTGCTTTTACTCTTCTGTCCATCAGTGCATGAAGCCCTTCCAAACAATCCAACAAGTGGGGGAACTTTTTTTCTACACAACGTCTGGGATTTCAAACATCGCTGGTTAATTACTTTACAGGTAGAAACAGAAATCTTGACAGGCCTACCAGTATGTTTCATTGT
The DNA here is from genome assembly GCF_022458985.1 of Mugil cephalus. Taxonomy (NCBI): domain Eukaryota; kingdom Metazoa; phylum Chordata; class Actinopteri; order Mugiliformes; family Mugilidae; genus Mugil; species Mugil cephalus. The sequence continues at coordinate 12,299,290 of NC_061776.1, forward strand.
CCCCCACTCACCAGCAGTGAGGCTGTTATGGGCCCTTTTATAATCCACCAAATACCAACATTGTCTGTGTCATCCCAGCACCTGCAATCAAAACCACATGAGGTTAATTTCAGCATTAAACATTTTTGTTTCATTCAAATCCAGGAGCGGATATTACAACAACTGAATACACAGTTGCACAATGTGCCGTCGAAGCTGTGAAATACATGTTGAATACAGCGACGGAATAAAATCATATCATACCCTCTGTCATCAAAGAAGAATCTGGTCAAAACCCAGAGTATGAGGACTGTTGACGGGAGTCCTATAATGTAAGAGCAGAGATTAATTATGCATGCTCTGTTTATCTGTCAACTAAAATTAATCAGAACGATGCTCCACATCCAACCCTTTGCTGCATTTTTTATTAAATGTTGTCAGCAATATGAAGCATTGTGTTTACTCCGTTTTTCGAATGTATCCGCGTCCCACTTGCACGCTCATGCCAAAAAAAGAAGAAAAAAAAGAAAGGAACAGACACGAGGATGAAAGCACGAGACGGGAGAAAGCTAGAGAGTAAAGGTGGAAAGGAGCTGATAAGACACATCTGAGCCGTTCTGGACTGAACACTTCTCATGTACACACAAACAGAAAACACACCACGCATTGCTTGTCATGTTGTAGGAAAACACAGTTAACCAGAACAGAGAAATTTATTCCCACATATTCTGCAGTTTAATTCTGAATGAATGTGACTGGAGAATATTACCATAATTAAAGCCATTTATAGTCTCACATTCAAACTTACATTTGCCTTTTAGCATTTATAAATTACTGGAAAAAATGAACTAAAAATCACATTTGTTAATAGGAAATGCCCAAATTTGTAAGAGGTGCTTTTTTTTTTAACTGTGTGTGAAAGCAATTCTTGAGATCCTAGTGCTCTTTAACGTTTTTTAGGTCAAGGACCCCTGAAATGATGAGAGAGATTAAGTAGGGACCCCATCTAATATATGTGTTCTATATAAACTCGGCCTAGTGCTATTTACATTAGTATTAGTTCCCATTCATTATTTATTTATTATTTTTTAAACATGTGCAACAGTAAAGTGGCCGTGCCGGGAAATTGTGGTATAAAAAAAGGCTAATCAACTAAATATTTTGCAACCCCCAGTTGAAGACCTATGTCCTAAGGTATTCATTGCATTCACTATATATATATATATATATATATATATGAAAAATAACTTGCTGTGATTACGACATCCTGTATCTCCTAATTACTAGAACGTTTCTAATGAAAGATTAACGTGGCAATCATTGAGATGTTATTTATTTATTATTTTGCTAATGATATCCTGTAATTATAGGACCCAGATGAAAATGTGCTGATGTTCACCGCACATTGTTTAGCCATGCTAGCTTATGCTGATTACAGGAAGTGACGTAAGCTGCAGCTGAGGAGATGTTTAGTCCTTAGTACTCAATAAAGTGCAGCCATCCATGATCTTTGAACACCAAGGTTATTAGAGTTATTTCGGACTTCATCAGTTCCATCATCTTCAGCCTCTGAGGACTGTAAATCTGTTCTAAATATCGTGCCAGCTGTGGCAGAGATCCTTATCCTAATCTGATTTACAGGGCAAAACCGCTGTCCGCTTTAATAAAGAAGGTCTGCGACTTGTGACATAAATCTGATCAAGGAAATGACCTGGAAGAGTCTAGACAGTTGTCACAGACTTGGGCAGAATCAGCTTATCTCCAACATGAACTGATGTACAGAGGCAGCTCATCTTGGTTTCCTCTTTCCTGTCAAACAGCTGAGAGACTGTTATGAACTTGTACCTTCAACGTCTGCAGTTGCCATCGCGACGATCCTCCTCAACACGACTTACTGTCTAGATTGCTATGGCACAGCGTGGCCTTTCCAACAATAGCACAAAAAACGCTTAAAAAAAACCCATCTTAACTAGGAAGCATTGTGCCACCGACACTTACTAACACCCTGAGCAGGATTAAAACAGCTGTCTTTCCGCCAGCACATCTTCACTTAATTTCCATCTTTCCCCTCATCAGAAATACTCTTTTCGTTGTATCTGAACGCAGCACTAACGTGACTTCCACAAACTTTCTTTGCCAGCTGTAAAATCTGCTGCCTCAAAGCATAAGGAATTCCTTTGTGAACAATTCAACTACTACACTCTCCACAACATCATAACAAGGATGCTACTGTTTCTCAACCTCCTTTCTGAATTAAACAGAACTCAGCGGTGCTGGAGAGTGCAGTGACTTTTTGTTGACAAGACAAAATGACACAGACAAGAGCTGTGGAACTCCAGTAAAAAACATTTGAGAGTTACCGGATGTAACAGGAAAATACGGCGCACACAGGAAACAACAGAAGACAATGGGATGGGAATATGAAGGCAATAGAAATCAGCAGAGAAACGGAGGATGTCAGGAAGGGAAAGCACTTGAAACGGCTGTAGAAAGCTGCGGGAAACAAAAGAGGCGGGATGAAACAAAGGGAATGCCGCAGAAACGAGAGCCCGTTGTGTATATAAACTGTAACCAAGTTTTGGGGACTGAAATAGATTCCCAACAACTGTGAAGTGAAGATACTCTACTACAGAAAGTCATCAAACACATCACTGCTGCTGATTTTTTATCATATTTTGTCTCACATTTTTGCACAAGGCACAATCTTCTACATTTAAATGCATTCCACTGCTGCAGACTCTAATATTTGTACCCCTCAATGAAGCGTATATTTTATAATTTTCGTTGTTTTCATTCAGGTGTTTTGATGTGCCCATTGAAAGTGCACATTAAAAAAAAAAAAACAGGCATCTACAAGTTTTTTTTTTTTTTTTTTTTGTCCACAGTTAAACTCCACAGGGTGTCAACTTTATATGAGATTGATGCAGTTATATTCTTGCAGCTGAATATTTCATTGCTTCGGTGTGTGTATATGTGTGTGACCATCAGCGTCCCTCCCTGGAGCTGGTTTGTTGATCTTTATTGAGTGGAGTGACCTTGTGTGGCAGGGAGGACAGTGAGGGACTAGAGGGGGAGGACAAAGGACAGAGAGGAATTGGAAGGAAGGCATGTGGTTCTGGTAGGAACTAGTGGAGTGAAGGATCCTATCCTTTCCAAGCTCAATCCTCACTCAGGATTGAGGGGGTCCAGAGGGTTTCTGCGTAGATTTCTCGAGAGATTTGAGAGTCCAGGAGGGTGAGGGTGCTCCAACAGAGGCGCTAATTCAAAGATAGGACAAGTAGTGATGGAGTGAAAGAGCAGTCCAGCCCTTATTAGGCGGGACTCATCAATTCTTCTTGACGAGCTGTCAGGTTACACCACACATGCATGTGGGTGTTCCCTAAATATAAGTCAAATCAAATCATCTTAGATTAAGAAAAAAAAATCTGCCAATGTGTTAAGCTTTTTCTGCTTGACAAAAAATCTTAAAATAGGCACAAAGTCATAAAAATTAACACAAAGTTCTTGTCTCTGAACAAAATATAAGATGTATAAGATTTTTGCTCTTGAAATTTCTTTTGTGCAGTGCGAGACCATCACCAGGGCCCAGAGTTGGGTTAGGAAAACACTGCCCCAGTCCGGGGAGCACATGGGTACCAAGCCCAGAGACCACGAGTTGCTTCTAAAGCATGATGGTACACACAGTTACAAGCTATGCCACTGCTGTGCAGACAACTGGGAGCGATTGGTAGTTAATTGACATGAGACGGAAGAACTCAAACATGTACCACAAGGAAACTCTAGCCACGATCAGGATTCCTACAACCAAATTCACAACACTGGAAGTGTCAGATGAACCAAGATGGAGGTGACAGCTGCAGCTCCTTTCTATAAAATTGTAAAACAAATCTTAAAAAACACCAAAATCCCATCAAAAAATACTGCCACCACAGGGCACAACTACAAACTATGAAAAACTATAAAAACCGTATCGCTTCTTGTAGTCTTGAGACAAAGTCTGAACTTTCAAATGTCTCTTTATTTCCGCTTGACACATCAGAAGCGGTGCACTGGGATACAAAATCAATGAGAAGTTATGATTTGATACAAATTTGTCTGGGCCAGTGCACACAAAAAAGTTCACACAAAAATGGTTGCACATTGTTCAATGTTTAAAGGTCAAACATGCACAAAGGTGGATATTTGCTTCACTCACACACATAAGAACAAGCAATGCTGCATCCAAGACGGAGCCTGTTAATACCAGTAGAAGAAAAAAAAGGCCCAATGGGTGCAACCGTTCTCTGTAGGGTTGATTTGTATATTTAAAGTCTCACCTTTCTAATGAACGGCGGTGTTTTTACTAAATGCTTTGGATATTTTAATCATATTTGGTGCTATTTGCAGTTTCTACACTTCAAATTGTAGATTTGTGGCTTTGTTTTTTCTTTCGAATAGAATCTGTATGTACACACAATATATGCAACCAGTCAGTCATGTTTTGCCACCCTCAGACGACCCTTAGCTTTCCCCTTACTCACCCCAACCGATCAGTATGTACCACCAGAAATATTTCCTCTGGGAGACAAAGGTAAGGGCCAACAGGGTCTGCAGATACATGCCCTCCACCAGCAACCAGAAGTAATTGGCCAAGATGCTGAACTGGAAGAACGCCACGGCCGACTTGCACGTTATCTGGAGAGAAAACAACAAAACAAAGCTCAAAATTCCAGGTGTGTGTCGTCAGTCATCGCATAATTTCTCATGTTGGAAAATTCGAAGCAGAGATTAGCATAGCTGTGATACGTCTTTACTTTAAGTCTGTCCAGCAAAAACGCAACACTACAATAATATTACATCTGAAATATTCTTTTTACGTTCTTGTTATGGACACATGAGGCAAGACTCACATCAGCAAGACTTGTTCCTTAGCTCAGTCAGCGAACAAGTGGCAGAAAGCTGCTGCTTTGATGATTTAATTTAATCTAAAAAAATTACTGTAAAAATAAATCTCAAGTGCAAAATGAGAGTGTTTAATCTCTTCATAGCTGCAAGACACTGTGTAATTTAAATATAGACTCATCTATTTGAGATTCTTTGCTGGGTTATTCGGGCATTTACATCTTGAAATGGTATTACTTGGGACTGGATGTTTTGTGAAAACAAAGCACTGTATATCCTGAGCATCAACTATTCATGAGTTAAGAGTTTATTGCTGCTTTCCCCCCCTCAGGTTTTATAGTTTGGTTCTTAGATGAAGGGATAACAGCAATATGTAAATGTCTGTGTCTTAACACATAGTTTTGCATGTGCATGCCTGGAAGGAGTACACCAAAACAAATGCAAAACAAAGTGAGAACTAAAAATAATAAGTAAAAAGCAGAAAAAAGATAAATAAGTCAGCAAAAAAACAAACAAACAAAAAACAACAACAACAATATGCAAATATATCTGCAAAGAGAAACACAAGATGCACAAAAATACAAAGAAAACTGTGAAATGCAAAATGCAAAAGAGGTTAAATAAATAAAATTTTGATGTTGGCACTGCAGGAAATGTTAAGTGTTCATCAGAGTTATAATTCATCAGGTTTGAATGATTTTGGGCCAAGTTGTGTTATGCAAGCATCAAAAGGATTCTACTTTCAGAAAGCAAGCACACAACTTTTATGCCAAGGATGATGGAACGAAGCTTAAGAAGCTGTGAAAGAGTTTTGAAAGGATGTCACTGCTGCTAAGACATGTTAACAGGTGAATTAAAAGTGTTTGACAAGTGTACAAACTTATGAAACTGACATCAAATAACTGCCACCAACAAGGTACAACAGCTCAGTTATTATGTTACAAACAGTGGCGTCTTTGCATCAGGGGCCGGTGGGACAGAGGCTGCTGCTGTGCAGACAAGGATTATCAACTTCTATAAGGTTTCCTGTGTCAAAAATGTTGTTGTGCATAAGTTAATAAGTAATCAACTTTGTCCCCCATTAAATGTTCGCATTTTTCATGAACGCAATTTCCTCTGCAGACACTTTTTGTCACGTAGTTGTGTGTGAATACTTCATTGTGCCTGATGCTGCGTCTCTGTTTCCGCTCAGTGGAGCACAGTCGAGATGGCCCTGGCCTGCAGTGTTGTAGATTGGTGAACTGCTGTGTGTGTGTGCATGCGTGTGTACAGCGCACACTTCAGTGTGGGCATTGAAGTTCAGGGCCCCAGAGGATTCTCATTGGCTGATCAGAAGCAAGGGCGGGGACTGCACAGGTCTCGTTAGCTCGGCTAATCAAGTAAAGTAACATACTGGTAGCTAATTGACATTTCATTCATTCATTGCATGATGGATGGAGTTGCCTGCCTGGCTACTTCAACAGAAGTCGGAGATAAAAGGTTTGGGACCACATCAACCAGAGGATTCAATTGTTTCTCAAGAAGGAAAAGACAAAACTAGGTCATTCAACCAGGAGTGGTTTAAGCAGAAAACTTTAAGCAGTTAACCGAGAGCTTGTCAAGCTTGTTGAGTCTAATTTATTTTTAATCTAAATGGAATTGATAATATAGTTTACATTTTGTTTGAATTATGATGAAATTTGTGTAATGGGTAACTGGCGATATGTTTGTGTTGACTTGCCTGTGGAACTGAAATGACTGTTTGGCTGTGGTATGTTGTGTGTGGTGACTTTGTATATTGATTGCTGTGTATTGTGCGTCATTCACAGAATGAACCATGTTGTGTTTTTTATTGTTGTCACGTTATAGTTTCGATCTTGAGTGTTTGATATAGTGAGATCTTGAAAAGTGCTGCTTGGTCGGCGCTACTGATATGACAATATATGTCGTCAGATTGGCATCGTTTGTGTGTGGCATTATTCGGCTGCAATTTTGTCGTCAGGTGCAATTTTGTTGTCAGCTGTTTGTTGTCAGGTGTTGTGGCCCCCTCTCTCAATTGCTTCTGTGTTCGTATTGCGAGGGAATTGATTATGATATTTCTAGATTGCAGCATAAGGTTTTCCTGCATGGCCCCACCAGAATTTCCAAGCCAAAATAGCCACTGGTTACAAGTTAAAATTGTACATACATTTGTAACCTGAGTCCGCCCATTTTGATATAGTGACACTATCTCGTTATAAAATGTTCTCCAGCAAAGAGCACTCTGAACAGATAACACAGCAGAAAAGAGAAATCCTTCGGTAATCGTTTGGTTGATTGATTAAATACAATCCTGTTTTATTACGGCAGTTTGATTATTTAGTCAACATCTTTGCCAACACGGTGCACTTAACCACTCTGGACATTTTACTGTAAATACTGTGAGTTGCAGTCATAAAAGATATGCAAACTTGCAAACACTTTAAAGTTTTGTCCACACTGCAAAAGTCTGTAACTTGCTGCTAAAAGAATTCATGGCTCTTGCCATCTCATGAGGGGATTGCGCCATTAATCAGTTCACCACGTGTCTTCCCCTTTCCATCATTAACTCAATCACACGACAGACGTGGGAATCTATTTTACGACGGAAACATTAGCGGCTAATTAGCGACCTCACCGTTGACATGGAGCAATGATCCAAGGTCTCGTCGGCAAACAGCACCGCGTCTTTAATGAAAACAGCGCTGGCTCTCAGGACGAAGGACGAGAACAGGTTGATGTGGATGTAGTTTCTGGTGCAGCGGAACTTTCTGTGTGTCAATAACAAACAGTCACGTACTTCTTCTTGCACTGCAAATTCAAATTTCATGAGACAGTGAGAAGAAGGCAAATAACCTTGATGAATTTACATGTGTGATAATATGCACTCCACGAGAGTGCATATTCCAGTGGTAGATGGAGATAGAGGGACGAATAAAGATAGATCCATGAAGATTTATCTTTATTTGTCCCTCTATCTCTATCTACCTCTGTGATCTTGTTTTTATTCAGTTGCTGGGGCCAGGATATAAACAGCGTAGGGCCATGTGGTCCTTGTGGAGACGTTTTTTTTCTGGGCCAACTTTTAGAGGGCTAAAAGCTGTTAAGACTAGAGGGTGAAGGTTAAAATGAGGTAAGTGTAAATTTACGGGTTAGGGCACTTGCTTGAGATGGGGCTAGGGAATGCATTACGTCAGTGGAAAGTCATTTCAAAAATAGAAACAAGAGTGTTGTGTGTGTGTGTATCTAGGACAGTGCATGCAGTTATGATCTTACCTGAAGCCTGCGAACACCATGATGGCTGTAATGAGGGAGATGAGTGAGGTAGCATAGCCAACGGTGTAAACTTGTCTGAAGGTATAGAGGTAACTCGTCTGGTGACACGGAAACAGAGAAACAGAGGTGAAAAAAGAGAGGGAAGGGGGGGTTGTGTAAAACTGAAATGTGGCCATATTTATGAATGGGAATGTGGCTCCATCAAAAAAATAAATAAAAAATAAAAATCACTCAGTTGTAAAATTGTTAATCTGACTAGGATGAGCAATTACCTACATGGATGATCAATAATAATAACAAAACTTTTTTACTGCGTAATTTTTTTTTAAGACTGATACATTACGTGTTACTTAATAAAATTGTTTATTCAATGAAACAAAAGTATTGTACTCGCCCTAAACCTGTGACTAGGTCGGACCGGAAACGGAAGCAGTGAAAGGGGGAAGCAGAAACAAAGATTGGCCAGATCACAGCAGCATGTGTGCATACCGGATCAGGGTCGATGTCATCGCTGAACGCACAGGCCACCTCGTAGGGGGGGTACGTTTCAGACCATCCCTTAACAGTGCAGTTCCTGTAAACATACCCTGAGGGGACAACAAGGAGAAAGTCTGTATCAAGGACTTTTATATTTAGCTCAATCAGTTGTTTTTCTTATTTTGTTTTGTTTTTGTTTGTTTGTTGTTGTTTTTTTGGGCAACACACAATTTTATTCTGTGAAACTTTTATCTGGACAAAAATACTGCACATGCATCAGGGATCCACATGTTATTTAAATATACCTGTGAAATAAAGCAGTTAAAAAAATATTTAGGCCCTGGTTCTCTCGGTCGAAACACAATGTAGTGACTTACAGAAAACTAAGTCAACTTAAATAAGCCACTGAGCCATGTTCCATAACAATAAACAATAAACAATGTCCAGTGCATTACAAAAAATTACAAAATGAAATCCATTTATTTTGCAGTCACGCTGCAAATTTTACATTACTGTCCCAAATCAAAATAGCCACCTTTACATCCCAGCCTCCAGATTGACACGGTCACAAAACAGTTTGCTTCCCCCACAAACACAAACTTCCTTTCCCCCACCTGGAGTTTAGCTATAATAGACCGCCAAAGCCGTATATTAGAGAGAGTCTGGCCAACTAGGGAATGAACCCTCTGAGCTATCCCTCTAGGCTGATTGGTTCTGAGCTGGTCACACGTTTCATAAAGAAGTGACATTAACAGAGAAAATAAAAATGGAATAAAGGTTAAAATATGCCACAGTGCTCAGCCTACGGCTCCAGCACAGGATCACGAAAACACAGAAGAAACTCCACCGTGAGCAAAAACAGAAAAGGTTGTGGGAGTAGAAGATTAAAAGGAAAAAGTAGATGTCAACAGATTTCTCCCTATTATGTGAAGTAAATGTCAATGTCTCTCTGTGACGTTTGTTAAGATTTTAAACAGGTAAAATAAAGTGATACCATCATTAATGTGAACCTTGATCTTAAAAATGTCCAACACCACTTTACAAATGAATAAAGTTTGAAGTTAACCAAGACTTATGCTAGCCTTATGCTAGCCCTATGCTAGCTAGTTATCTGGACTAAAGGTTTAGAAAAATAGCAGCTACTCTCATATATACTGTGAAACACACATGTGTGTGTAATTCTTGTCCATGTAGACAAACAAATTTAATATAATTGACACGTAACTTTGCCTCAGTTACTACTAGGTTATTATGGCTAGCGTGCTAATGTTACAATGATAATACTAATTATAAAACTAAGTAAGTAAGACTAGTTTAATTTTCACTATTTCTGAGTATTTATAATTTTTCTGAGTAATTTCAAACTTTTAACGGTGATGGATGAACATGGGAGTCTGAGGAGAAGGTAAACACATCTCCATGACTGATGAGGCGATTCAGCTACAAAGCATATTACAGGTTCATTAAAATATTTAAAGTAGACACTGGGATATTTCAGTGAAGGCCTTTTAAATATTGACAGATGTTATAATAACAATTTGTAGACCCGTTAATGGTGAAAATAAGTAATTTATTTCAACATAGCACATCCGTCCCATAGGTTTACACAGTAGAATCTTCCCTCTGACGTATCCAACATGGCGCCCATGATTTAAGTTGGCCAGACTCTCTATAATATATGGCTCTGTAGACTTCCACTCTGGTGCGCCCCCTAAGTAAAACCCCTGCAACTGCGTGTGGGTACATGAACACAGTGGTATAAATTAAAGATGACTGAACAATATATATTGGCTCCAACATGCAAGTTGAGTTATTAACGGTTTTTCAAGTAAGTTAAATAGTGGGTTTCCTTACAGCTCTTTGGCTTGATACAACACCTATACAGTATTATATGCATATATATCATTATCTCTAATGGCCTGATGTCTCATGCATCATAGAACTGGCGTTACAGTTATAACATTTCATTTGTCACCAGAGCCTACAGTAAAACCATCAAACCTCTTTACTTATTAATAGATTTAATTAGTGCCATTTCTTTTCTGCTGGCCACTTGAGGACAGTGGAAACATTAGTAAAATGTTGACAATATAATCTGTTAATTATATGTGATAAACTTCTTGTAATTTAATTTGGATATTCACTCTGTCTTTTTTGCTCTGTTCTTTGGTCTCCACCAACTCCCGAAGGAGATATCTGGCCACTCCATTCAGTCACATCCACTCAAATTTCCTCTTCGTTCTCAGTCTGCTGTTTCAGATGAGTTAGTGTTCACTGGGTTTTTCAGAGATTTCTGATTGGAAACAGCTGTGGCCAAAAGCAACACTATGAGAGTGGTGAGAGTGAAACAAAACAGTGGCGTTGGGAGCCAGACACCTGCAGTAAATGAGCCGGAAGTTAATATTAACATCTCAAAGGCTGAGACTGGTTTTAATTCTCTGTTGGATCGTGACTGTGAGAAACCTCTCACACTGTTACCATTTGATACAGTTATTTTAATCAATCACAGCCAAACCTGTGCAGAAAAGCTTTCCAATGACAATTTAAAGTTTTTAGTGCATAAGAAAAAAGTGTTGTGAAAGTCTGCATTAAAATCTGCATCTACATGTATTGTAGAATTATCGTATTATTTCTTCACACTAACAGGAATCTCATTTCTTCAAATTGACATGCTGATGCGTCCATTGCCGCGTCATTCCTGAGCAGCATATTTGAATCGCTCCACTGACATTTTCTCTCTCGGACCATTTCACTCCATTAGTGCTTTCAGTTAGAAAACATTTGATGCTTTCATGTCTCGGCAACTCCTCTGACATTTGTTCCTGGTTTATATCCGTTTTGGATAAAGTAGGTGTCGGGATAAGGTCGTCAGCTGGAGCTGTCCCCTCCGTTGTGCATCAGTGTTGTGCGTGCTGCAGTTTTTTTTGCCATTTTCCCTTTTTAGTGACAAACAACAGCTGTAAACCGCTGAAAGCAAAGATTCTGTTTGAGTCTGTTTGAGTAGAGCTGCAATTCAGACCATAATGAGCCATGATTTCCATGATGGTAAAAGAGGAAAGAACATTACTTGTTAATGATCCTGACCTTGTCACCCACAATTATCCGATCATAATGACAATACAACAGAGCAATGTTGTTTTGTTTTGTTTTTTTATCTGCAATCTGCAAAGAGTGCCTTAGGACTAGTTACAAATTACAGTCATTATTTTTAAGACAGAAAATGTTTGTTTAGGAAGATATATGTAGGCTCTAAATAACTGCTTCAAAGAGATTTCTTGTCAGTGATCAGGTGTAATATTATGACCACCTTGATGAGACGTAGGGGGCTTTGGGGCTTTGGGTACTACGGGGTGAGGGGAGGGGTCTCTGGATCATTTCACTAGTCAATTTGGGGACCAGGTCAAAACCTTCCATGCACCACCTTCACCTGCCATCAAGGAGTGTCATTGCTATGGGGTGGGGGTGCCTGGTCTAGTCTAGGTGGTGCATGTCACATCCACATTGTCACTCTCACTGTCTTCTCAGTGGTCATAATGATGTGGCTGAGCGGTGCATAAACCCACTTAAGCTGCGATGACCCCTTTACCCTCATTAATACATAATTATTGTCTGAGTACGTGTTTCTCTTGGTGTTGCTCTGCAGACAGCAGCAGCCTAAGGAGACGTCAGAGTGTGACATATTAACTGTGCCGACAGGATTTCAGGCCTCTTCTCGCTGCCAGAAACATCTCAGAGCATGTATGTCTGCCAACAAACGCATGTGAATAATTCATACGGTGCTCCTCCGTCACTGACTCCAGCCCGCCGACTACACTGTACTGATTAGACGTAATAGTGGAGACACAGTGCACCAGCAGAAAATGGGTTCCCAACATTACCTACTGTAATTTATCAGTTCTATTGTTTAGATGATGAGATTAAGAGAAGCCGTTCTTTCCTGTTGGGGTTGACGTGGCCGTCATGTGAACCCACCTTGATTGCTGGAGAAATGTTGGAAGACTTCAGAGCAGGACACGTTGACCACTTGTCCGACTTCAGCTCTGTGCCAGCATCCGATTTCGTCCCACTCTGTTTTACATTCTGCAATATACAGAGGGATAAAGCTGTAACGTCTCAGCGGTAAACGTCTCTACTTACACATCTGTAAGAGTGAGAACCTGCTTTTTTTTGAGGAATGTTCAACTTTAAAATCAGATCTGGTGTCTGTCCATGTGTCAGTTTTTTTGTTTGTTTTTTTTGGGTGGGGAGTGTTGTTTATCGTTCAGTTTCATTTCAATTTTATTTATATCTCATCAGTAACAATCCAAATTTGTGTCATGCAGAATCCCCCAGAGCATGCACCAAGGCATCTCAAGGCAAACTTTCCCACTTCCGCCCTTTCCGAAAACTGAAATCAAATCCCGGCTCTCCCACAACTTTTTACAAATGATCAGCAATAAAGCAGAAGCCTATTGTGGCTGCTCTAGGTTCGCCTCAGCCACAGTTGACAGGTTTTCATTAAATATTGATTCCTTCGCTGTACTCCCTTGTCGTCAGGTTAAGAGCCTGGGTGTCATGTTATGTCCATCCCACAGATTACATACCAGTGCCAATCTCGTTTACACCCTTGTTGCATCATGCATCAGTTACTGTAATACCGTTCTTTGCTCCAAATGTCGCCCAAAATGCTGCAGCTCACATTACAATTTACGTTTAAGGTCTTTCTCAACCGAGCTCCATCTTTTCATATCTGATTTCCTCCAATTATACGCAACCTCTTCCACTCTCGGATCCTGCTCCGCCAACTCAACTCATTGCACTACCTGCCCATATCTCCACTGTGGGTTTCAGTGAACTAAGTCGCTCAGCTCCCGACCTCCATCAAGCCAGACGTCTAACTTTATTTTCTGTGCTGTGTTCTTCCGCGCCGTCACATACAGTACAGAAAACTCACTTAGATAGTTTTCTGTCGGAGTAGTTTTATCCTTCTCATGACAGCCGTAACTTTGAAGTCACAAAGAAATATAAATATAACTTAATTTAGTTCTCGATTACTCATGTTTGGCTTTGCAGTTCTCGCTTTGCATCAGTCTTGTGTCACAACACGATGATTATTTCTCTCTCATGGACTGAAGCTGTCACACTAATCAATAAAAATGGTAGCGAGACGTTATCCAATTCTGTCTGTTCTTCGGGGCCCAGACAGTGAAACTTACAGGAAATAAATTCTGTTGTAAGCCCTGGATTTATTTATTTTTTTGTCTACTGAGACTTTTTTTTAGTTTTTATTTTCTGTGATCTATGGATGGCAGCATCTGGGGTTCAGATGGTGTACCACTGTGATCCCCGACGCTCATAGCTAAACAAATGGGTTTCCTTCACAACACATGAAACCTAAAGAATTAGTGAGAATGAGTTAGTTAGCTGTTTGCTGTTAGTTGAATCAAACATGAACAAATCAAACATCATAAAGCATTGGTCTTCAACAGGAGGTTTGACCCCTTGGGGTCCATGTAGGTACTGAAGGGAGGTCACAAAATCTTGAGAGAGATTGATGACTTTCGTTATCCCCTGACTTTTAATTTAGTGCTACAACAAGGTTCATATTATTTTTTTATTATTAGAATATGCTTTATGACAGGAGTCTTCAATGTTTTTCAGACCAAGGATCCACCAAACGGATGGAGAGACCCCCACCTACTATATTTGTGTTGTATTAAACTCAGCCTAGTGCTGTTTAAAAATATACATTATTATTATTTTGCATTCAATATTAAGCTATTCAAATAATACACAGGTTCAAATATTCATTTCTTTTACTTTAAACATGTGCAATATTAGGGTGCTCGTGCAACTCCTGTAAACATAAACATACCTAACTGGTGTATGACTGACATATGAAAAAAATAAAACAAAGCGCTCCATTTTGGCCTCATGGGAGTGAGCTGCACTGTCAGCTTCTCTTCTGCTAATATTGCAGTGTGCCCCTCAGATTTCACCTGGGGACTGAATAGGCTCTTGGTCAATTGTGCGGAACCTGACAGTGTTTAATATGCGGCCTTGTGATTGGCTCAGCAGCGATAGGGGCGGGGCCTACTGGAGGCTTAGGTCGACAGGTCTCCTGTATCGCTGAATGTGTGAAGTGTTGGATTCATGTTAATGTGTATTTAAAGAAATTTAAATTTGTGGGGGAAAAATAAAAATATACATATGAAAAATGTCTGATCAACCAAAGATTTTGACCCCCGCGCAGTACCTCTGTGGACCCCCTAGGGGTCACAGACCCCCTGTTGAAGACCTATGCTTTATGATGTTTCAGACATTCATGTTTGTTTCAGCAAACAACTAACTAATTCTCACTGATTCTTTATGTTTCATGTGTTGTGACATGCACCTGCTCAACATCAAAATTTTGTATTTTATCAATATGAGCATGCGAATGTTTGCGCTCAGCTCACAGCACCGCTACCCTTCTCAGCTTTGCAAATCTCCTCTGTGAGGCTGCCACATTATCCGACTTGTGTGATGTTGTTTTTAATGTGTTTTTCTGCAACGTTCTGCGTGTGTGTTTGTAGACGTGCTTCAGTTTGCTCTTCAGGGACACACCTGGATGGATGAGCAGGAGAAAAAGCTTTGCCTCACAATGAGGCGCCACCAGTTCATGAATATATACATATAAGAGGATTAAACATACAATGGCTTTTCTCACAGACGTTATTGTGGCGACATTATTGTGTGCCTGTAAATGTACCACAAAAGAAAAGATTATCCAGGACTATGTGTTCATTAGTCAAATGCCTCAGCCTTACACCATATATTTAGGGACTGTAAACTTCAAAAATACCAAGTATTGTATCAGAAAAAAACAGGAAAAAAAAAGATGAATTCCTGAGAACATCCTGTACTTCCTGCTATTTATGGAGATCAGGGTTAACACATAAGACTTCATCTTCTCAAATATCATCTACACCACGAAACTGTAAAGACAGGTGACCTGATTACTCGGTCACATACTTATTCTTTTGTAATTAAAAGTGGACATTTCTATTAATTCTGGCCTAATAAATCTAAAGCATCTGACAGGTCTTATCCACAGTCCAAGCCTCATCTTTTTCTGTAGATGGATTACAGGAGAAGCTTTTGTTTAATGTCAAGCATGGAAGATTTTTTTTTTCCATCTGCTGCTCCACAGTTTCCAGATTCTAGATACATTTGCCTGCATATAAAAGACTGATTCACATATGTGTGATGTGAGTAATTTGACAAGAGTAAAGAAATGAAATACCTCTCGTATATATATTAGCCATGGCTATGAACATAGTGTGTAATGCTGCAAATGTCTGACGCCATCTCCATCCATGTGGATGAAATGTCAGCAGCAGCAGTCACGAATTTAAAAAAATAAGAAGTGTCGCAAGAAAGTTTTAATTGTTTTCATTTATTCCCAAAGACAGAAGTGGGAACAAAATAAATGTAAAATACGTTTTCCGCAATAAATCGCTTGACTTAATGTCCGTTAAAAACAGAAATTATGATTCATCACATGGCAGTATGCCAGTGAATCATGTTTTGTGTTGAGGCTTTCATTCATTTCATTGCGTCCATTCATCCATACAGTCAACATTTTTTTAATTGGTGTTTGGCCAAGAGGAATGATCACCTCAGGGAAGGAAATAACCAGCAGGGCCAGTTTTTATATAAAAATATCCCACTGTGGAGAAGGTGTGATCGAAAAGTGACTGAGATCCCTGAGACTAAACCACTCTAGTGGCTCTGTGAGTGACTTTTACATTAGTTTTTGACCTTTAGTAGACCTGGTGAAGTAAATATAATTATTGTCCAGATGATGGTGTCACGGTAAAGGTCTTTGGCAATATCAGAAGGGTCTGTCAAACTGTGAGCATGAAAGTGGAAGTATCGCATTGTTCATTAGCGTGAGGCTAGTGTCGGAAAAAAGGTCAACATGGTGAATCCCTTGTGAGACACAGGTGTGTTGGATGAGCCATAGAGAACGGCTCTAAGGCATAGGTCTTCGACAGGGGGTCCGCGACCACTAGACAATCTGCAGAGGTACTGACAAAATCTCTGGTTGATCAGACATTTTTTTCATATTTCTTTAAATTCTCACCCACAAATTTAAATTTCTTCAAATATGAATCCAACCTATTTTAGTAAAAGACTAAATGAAGGCAGAAGACGTTAGTTTCCCCGCCATTGGCAGAGTCCCCAAGTTAAAATATATATATAACAACTAACTTCAGACACTCATGAATTAGCTTAGCTTTAGTTGCTCCTGGAATAGAAGTGCCCAAGTCCCAATGGGCCACATCACAGAAGGTGGCTGAGAACAACAGGGTCAAGGTTCTGTGGGACTTCAGCTTCCAGACTGACAAACAGGTCCTGGCTAACCAACTGGACATCGTGGTGGTGGACAAAGAGCAGAAGAGGGTGGTGGTGATAGATATAGTTGATACCAGCTGACGCCAACATCAGAAAGAAGGAACATGAAAAGGTTGAGAAGTATCGAGGTTTGAATGATCAGCTGTAATGGATGTGGAAGTTCAAGGTGAGTGTGGTCCACGTGGTAGTAGGAGCACTCAGCGCAACAAACATCCAGTTTAGAGGACCCAAGCTTGAGAACGACACAGATACCACCCCGTGAGAGCGAGAGAGACGTTTTTATATATGTATGGATCACCATACAACCAACTTCAGACGCACATGAATTATCTTTGCTTTGGTTTCCCCCCTTAACATTTCCTCTAGCGTCATCCTCACTTCTGTTGATTGGTGAACTGCTTTGATCCCTGACACAAATCTCTGAACTGATATCAGAAGGATGTTCATGAAATCTGGTGGAAACATCCATTTTCCTCAGAGGACACAGATTAATTGACAAAAAAATCACCTGGTGGTGAGCTGGATCAGGGACGGTTAAAGGACAGACCAGACAAATCCGAAAAAGTAGTGAGGGTAAGCCGGGCACAACAGGCCCCTGTATTTGAGATTCTTCCCATTGAAAGGGGGCAGCTGAGGTCTTCAGGGCATCTGGTGATGATGCTTCCTGGGCACCTTCCTGGATATTTTCCAGATATGGACATCAGGGACGAGACTCCTGGACAAACCCAGAATTCAGTGGAGGGATTATATATCCCATCTGGCCTGGGAACGCTTTTGGATCCCCCCCAGGAAGAGCCGGTAAGTCACCGCAGCCTGACCTCAAGTAAGTGGAAGAAAATTGATGCATGGATGGTTGGATTGACAAGAAATTTGTTTCAGACATTCATGTTCCACTAAGGGTGAGGGTGGTTGTCTAAGGAAGCTCCCATCAGCCCAACCCTAACACACAAAGCTGAAGAACATGAGTTTGTTAGCATTTAGCCCAGAGGTTCATGATTTTTAGACTGTACTGTTAACAATAAAAGTGTGCAACATTTATTCAGATTTACTGTTATCAGCATCAAACCTTTCCACATCTAATACTTTTCAAATATATATATATATATATATATATATATGTATATATATATAATATAATTCCATAAATATCAACCTGCCGCTACAGAGAAACGAAAAGAATCACCACGATCATTCTGGACCAAAGCAGTCAGGACAGTGACATCCCATGTGACTAATATCATAACTAAAAATAAAAGGCTGTTACTGTGAAAAAGCAATTAATTTTAACTAAATGCCACAATGAAACATTGCATTGGTCCATTGGTTCCAATTTTATATCATATTAGTTCTTCAATTAACCAATCTTGAAATATTAAAATTAAAACAAACAACAAAATAAATAGCCTGTGCCCAGTCATGTGCTTTCAGAGTAAATTTGAATCATTGTAGTGGGTGCTGACATTAATCTGAAACCGACTAGTGACATAAAGGCAGCCAATCTGTCTGGGGGATATATGCATTTTCTCGCCGTGCCTTATACCATTTACACGGAGCCACCGTATCTAATCCTTTATCCATTCTCTCTCCCTCTTTCTGTCTCACAAAACCAACCAATTGCATCCATCAGCTGGTCTGACGAAAGTAACCCTGGGAAACCATAGTGGGGCGTGGACATGTGATTATTCACGGAGCCCCTGGATGATTCACCTCCGTGTCTCCTCTGTCGCTGTCAGTCTGAGTCAGACTGATCTTTATAAAGTTGAGGATAGAGCAAGGGCAGCAGGACTGAGTTGAAATGCGCTTTCAGATCTTCTGTCATCTCTCTAGTCTTCGCTCAGCGAGCGGTCGTCTCAGTGCTGATGCTATGAATTGTGGAGGTTTTTGCACAGTGGGGGGCGACCAAATACATCACCACCACCACCGCCACAAGCTTTACTATTCATGACCTAATCTACAGGTTTTGCTGTGAATAGCAATATCAGTGTCTGCCTATCGTTGCAGCAACTTGAAAACACCATGACATTTTGTGCAGACGCTCGTGGTGCCTGTGGGGATGAATTTTAATGACGCTGGTTATTAAGATTTTGGTGCAATATTTGTGGTTTTGAGTGAAATATCTGAACAACTACTACAATGAATTCTGTTTTGGACATCCAGATCCCCTTTTACTATATTTACTATACTTAACTATATTAACCTCATGAGACCTGAGCTTTTGTTTGGTATGTATTTTTCATTTCTTTAAACACAAGTAGTTTTTGGAAAAACATTATGTCCTCATGCGTGGACAATGGGATTATTTCACTCAATAGTATAATAAAGTTACCAATATGTAAAACAATATGTTAATTTTCATGTCTGAACACTGCTGTGCAAAATCAGAATTGCAAAGTATGAAGTTCCAATGTCCTCAATAGAGTACTTACTAATTAGTGAAGCTATATATTACTATGGGTTACTGTTAATTGAATTTGCCAGTGATATTTAACCAGAAAAGTTAATAAGCATAAAAAAAGAAGTTTAAACTGTAAAATTAGATGTGGTTTTGCACGTTTTCAGACTTTTGTTATGTGATCAGCTGCAGAGTGAATCCTCTGAAATCCCCACTATCGCGTTTTTACACCAACTAATGTCTAGTTAAGAGGATAAAAGTTTAAATGGATCAGAATAAGCTGCCACAAACCTAAAACTTAATGTCCCCATATGAGGACGCGGGGTCTCAGGAGGTTAATTTTAGTGATCTCATGATGTTTCCTCGAAGTACATCAAACTTTTTTTTTTTACTTTAACAGGTAGTTAAAGTAAAAAAAACATTTCCATTAGTTGTAAGACACTGTGTGGCACTAAACCAAGGTACACGTGTTTAACACAGCCTTTTTAATTGGTCTTTATTTTTTTTAAATTAAATTAATTTAGCAGGGTTTTTTTGTTGTTTTTTTTTTGTTTTTGTTTTTTACATTTTTCTAATCTTGTGTAAAACACACTGGAATTTCATTCAAAAATGTTAAAGAAAGGCAACTGGACTCTTAGAGTTTCTTGAAAAGTTTGGATACACATGCTCATTCAATTCAGTGAGAGGATGTGTCCAAACTTTTGACTGGTAGCGTAGCCTCTTCAGTCATAGAGGACTGGTGGAGAGTCTGAAGGTGTGAATGGGTGTGAAACTTCTTGGGGACAGATGTTCAGACTGTATTGCTGATTGATGGCAGATTATGTGTCAGTCTACCTGTCCACCTTGTTCACACGTTCCAATTTAGCAAAGACGGCTTCGTTTACCCCTCTTTCAAACGATTTGTTTTTTCTGGCTAACATGTGGACTTTTCAAAGGAGTGTCCTTTGTTTCTCAGGTGCAGATGAACCACTGGAACGTTTTCTGTGTGCATTTGTGGATGTGCTGTTTTATTTCCCCCTTGTACAAATCCGTGCATTTTCTCACTGCACTGAACAACATTAACTACATCGCTCTATCACCTGCAATCAATTTACTATACGTGCTAACTTCTGTCCCCAAGAAGTTTCACCCACATTCCACTGACTGATAGTGGGTTGTTAGAGCACCAATCATTGGAGAAAGAGGACAGAGACAAACAGTCTCCTCCAATGACTGTACTGTACAACGATTTAAACCCCCCAAAATATGATTTGCATGTGATTTGTCAGGAAGGAAGCTGAGGTATGTTTCTGAGGTTATTTTGTCATTTGATGCACATTGTTTCATGTGAAATTGTATGGTGGGTTTTAGCTATATATATTTTTTTCATAATGAATTTAAATGAGTGCAGGATTAAATGTTCCTCTTAAAATAAAATGAAGTTGCATTCTTGGTTGTTGACGCTTACCCCGGCAGTGCTAATCACATATACACACTATGAACAGTCCAGTGATGAAATTCTGCTGAAGGAAATTAACTCGGACTCATTCTGCACCACGATAAGTCCTGTTCTTGTTTATTTCCAGTTGGGTACAGAGAACAACACAGACGTCGTGTCATCTTGTTGTTTTGTGGGATCCAAAGCAGTGTGGAATTTAATATGAAATATTTACAACAGTTTATTTGCAGACTACAAGACATTTTAGTACAGATAAAGCTCTGAGTCCGAGGGTTACTGGGGCACTAAAATACCACACAACTGTTGTTAATGCTACTTAATACACCTGTATCTTTACAAATATCTGATTTTTGCTAATTATACAAACACTTCTTCTCCTCGCTTGTTTGGGGCTTCTAGTCAGACTAAGCCAGAAATAATCACACCCCAAAAATACAACGCTTTCGCTCTCTGTCCAGTGCATCTTGTTGTGTAGGGTGGAAATTCATTGTAAATAAGACGATTATAAGTGGCAGAGAAGTGCTTGGTGGAAAATAAAGGATGGGGTTACAAGCTCGCAGTTAACTAACTGTTGGGGTTTAGCTGGAAAACAGAAAAGCTAAATTGGTATCAGGGATTAAGAGATTTTGTTTTCCCGCGTTGTGGTTGTTTCACTGTAGTTAGAATTGGATCTTTAAATTTTAAATTTGGTGAGAGGGAAACCGTCTTTTTAAGCACATTGCATGTGGGAGGATCATCCTCAGGTTTGCACAGATTGGTCTAATCCTAATAAAATCCTAATAGAACAGAGGCGCCAGCTTCCAAATAGCATTACAGTGTCATGTCAGAGACGGTGGCATGTTTATGGGCACTTTAGTTGGAGGGAGGAACAGACTAAACCAAGCAGCAGTGTTATTTGTACAAACAGCTGCAGCATTAATGGAGCTGGAGAGCTGAAGAACGACCTCATTTTTTATTGCACTTCAGGTGTTGCTTTATAGAAATTAGCTAGAAGCGTGTAGGGCTGCATCAAAGTAATCAGCTACAACAAATCAGCAAACATATTGATTAAAAGGTCTCATTTTAAGTCGCATTATTTGGCATCTGGTGTACCTGGAGCACACATGCTTCATGCAGAAGGTAAAGCAGTAAAGCCACAGAGACCAAGATGACAAACTGAGAAGCAGATGAAATTGCTGCCTTTCTGGAGAGCTGATGCACACTGACAGTACAAATTAGGACAGTGGCATTTTGACATACTGACAGCATGTGGGCCTGCACACACACAAAAAAACAAGGCATGTGGGAGTTTTGAAGTGCAGCCAGTGCCGCCTCAAATTATCCCTAACTTTACAAGGACATGGCCGATCAGGTTGGACATTTATATATTTTTAATTATGAGGAACACGTCTTTCTCTGGTTGTTACCAAGACAGAGGAAGATGAAGATGATGTTAAGAAATAGAAATCGTAATGGAATATTTGTGAGAAGTTAGCGTACAAGTGTACAAGAGGAACAACTACAAGGTATCAGTAGCTGCGTTTCCATTTCAGGTTTTTGCTGAATAAAAGTGATATTTCTGAAATTTCAATAAACTTTGTGCATGTTTCCATTGAAAGGTGTTTTGTGAATGAGCTCTCTTAAAACCTCGTCACGCGAGACTTCACTTTGAGGAAGATGGACTTCAAATAAACTGGTCACATGACGCTGTGCATCATCTCTGGTGACGCTGGTGACGGGGAAATGCGAAAAAAAAAAAAAAAGGTTTTCCATTATATTGTTGCGATAAACTTTGATATGTCTTAAAAACCACCTGAGACCACCATGAGAGTGTGAAAGTGGTTTTAGTATTTAGGTTGTGCACATTGGAAACCAACAAAGCAAAGAGATAATAAAATATGTTTTCTTGTATATTAGTAACCAGATGTACACATAGCAAAAACATTATTTGCAGTTATTTTGATAATGGTTCAAATGTTCAAATGTCATGTTATTAAGAAATGTTCTGTTTTTATTTTTTTTTAATAACTTTTAACTTTGCAGAAGTTTAGTTTAACAAACCTGGTACTATGAATGCATCACTTTTGGTATATTATATGATAGTAATAGTAAAAGTTGGCATTGATGCCACTTGCTGTAATAATATTTGAAATGTTGACCTTTTGCCTGATTAATATTTTGATATTTACTTTCACTAAAGCAAAGGAGCATAGTTTATAGAAGTATTCATGGTTTCCAGAGGATGAACTTGGTGGATGGTTTATCCAGTGGACTACTGTGAAATGTTGTGCTCATATAAATGTCCCCCTTTAGTAGGGTTAATAATCTCAATTTTGTCAAGTAAAATTTTAAACTTTTAAACTCAGTTTAGGGCAAAAGAAATCAAAACATCTGTGGTACTTCATGTTAAGTGCTTAAACAGGGTAAACGTGACCTACAAAACTAGGGAGATTAGGGCACGCTATACACTTCACAACGCTACTGGGCTCAAGCGCTCTTTTTTTTCTTTTGATACTGACTACTTTTTAATTTAACGGATATTATGTCTGCCTATAGCCTGTCAAGGCCTTCAACTGAAGATTAGATGTTCCACTAGCTACTTTTTCAAGTAGCAGCAGCTTACAATGTACAGTGGACTTATAATCATTAGCCACAGTTATTAGCCTGTGCAGTCTGTTTTAATTGATGAAAAACAGTCATATGTAAATTTATTACAAATGAAAAGTTATTTGCGTTTGAGGATGTTAGCTTGCTCAGGTTAGCTACCTGGAAACGCTGCTAGCATGGCGGCAAACTCGTTTTGTCTTTATCTCAGGTCAGGTCATTTAGAGCAGTTTGTTTACCTCAACACTCTTGTTCTTAGAAATTAAAATGCTTCTGAGTACAGATTAAACTTTTGCTGTCTGTCAAGTGGTGGAATAATATTCCCATAAGGGAGTTCCCACTTCTAGATGCCTGAACTCAGATCTTTTGATTTGAGTCACACAGACACTGAGAGTGATCTGACAACTGTGATGTACAGAATGTGAAAAGATTTCAGTTTTAGCCTGAATTACAGCCACCAAAAATGCACAATTCCACGATTTATGTTCACTGGAGCATTTATCCTCATTCATTCATATAACAAAAGCCAGAGTAAGTGCAGCGAAAGCCATGAATTATGGAAGCAGACACTGTTTCACTAGGCCTCTGTGATGAATCATGAGGTTATTTCTGACCAGCTGTGTGGATAAAAAATGTCCCTGGTGCATCTAACCGTTAAAGTTCAGAGATGTGTCAAGAGGTTGAGGACTCAATTCAAATATTTCAGAAAGAAAAATTGTGTTTTTTCCCTCCGCTGAGCGCCGCTCTATTCTTAGGCTTTGATTAGCATACAGCTCTAAAAGAAGCTATATACACTTAGCCACTTGAATGTCACCTCATTTAGGATTAACAGTGACGTATGAAAGGACCTGGGACACGAATGAGTGCTTCCAGACCTCCACTGAGGGAAGAACTTAATTTATTATGCAACGTCAATACAGTTGTATGGCATTACATTAAGTTTTAATAGAATAAATACACGCAGGGTTTTCTCAGAATAGGTCTAATTCTTTTTCTTTCTTTTTTTTTTTTTTTTTTTTTTTTTTTGCTTTGCAGTAATGAAACAATGATTTCATTAACCCAGTAATGAAACAATGGTTTCATTACTGGGTTGGATGGGTCTGGATGACTGAGAACCTTCACAGACTTTACTGGCTTTGGTTAAAAACGGTTTCCAGTGCAGATCAAGGAGATATAGGGTTGTTTTCAGTGTGTATGGACAACTTCAGCTCCTCCTGTGAAGCATCCATAATAATCTTTGATAATTAGTGGCAATTTAACAGATACAATTATATAAAGTGTGATTTTATAGGAGACATTATTACTGTTGAAACCTGCCCGTTAACGGATACTTAAAGTTACTGTGTGTAGCATTTAGTGCCACCTAGTGGTGTGGCAAAGCCAGTCGTTTAAATATGTCACCCTGGGCTCTCCCTCTGACGTTCTGATCAGTCAAAAAAAGAAAACATAATCCAATGTCAACACGTTTTAAACTGGTGTAGATCACGTCGTGTCACTCTGGGCAACGTTACCACCGCGGGTGAGTCACTGTTGACCGCTATCATTTCACAGAAGGAACATTTTCAACAGACATCACTCTGAAGGACACACAAGCACGCCTACTTCAACAGTGAACCTCATCAACACACATTTATCTTCATAATGAGCAACGGATGACAACTTTACACCAACAGTGTTATGTCGCTTCACCGCTAATTAAAATCAAATGAGTCTGGAAATGTGGAAGTTCACGACTTTCTCGGAGGGGACCCAGGGCCATGGGTGTCGCTGTTCTGGGGCAGTTTCTGATAAAATAAAGAACCGGTCGTGGAGATGTTACTGTGCACCGGAAGACACCAAGGTCATTGGTTCATAATACAGTCAATGAATCAGACTGGAAGAGCAGAGAGCAATGCGGCTATAAAGGTTCTCTCTGCGTTTTCTACGTTTCAAACTAAGTCAGTCAAATTAAAGCAGTAACAAACTACTGGCCTGTTTCAGCTGCTATTACAAGACAAACACCAACTGGTTAAGGATG
Source organism: Mugil cephalus (assembly GCF_022458985.1). NCBI lineage: Eukaryota > Metazoa > Chordata > Actinopteri > Mugiliformes > Mugilidae > Mugil > Mugil cephalus. The sequence continues at coordinate 12,324,709 of NC_061776.1, forward strand.
ATTCAAAAGGAACAATGCCATACCAACAACGAAATATTCAGCTACAAGCAAAAAGTATTGGTTAAAATAAATGCAATGGTCTCTGTCTGTGTTGTGTGTTCTTGGATTATAGATATATATATAAAAAGTTTGAGTTGTAGAGTGCAGTCTGGAGCTAATTCATCTGTTCAGTGTTCGTGACACAGCCAGACGACAGTGTCTGAATTTTTCCGATGTTGGTCCGCTGGTGAGAGTCTGTGGCCATTGTTTTTCAGTGTCGTACCAGTCTGCCTCGTTTACATACACCTGATTCCCAACTGATTCAGCATGTTGAACCTGCGGCATAATGCATCAGGGAGAGTTACCTGTTCTGTTCAGCTGAGAACACTAGCGTACGAGAAAAGATGAAAGTAAACTAAATGATATAGTTCAACGGACACCAGAAGGTCCCATTTAATATTACATCTTTATCCCATTCAAATGCACAAATATTTTCATAATTCAAACACATTGTAAATAAACTGTAGACCAACTGGTCAGGATGATTCAGGAGATACCACGTCTGGGTTTGTAGCTCTTGTTGGCTTCCACTTCTGCTTGCCACTACTGAATACAAAATACAATCTACTGCCACCTACTGGCATGGAGAGTTAACTCCCCTCATGCAGAACTTCAAAGGCTGTAGTGATTTGTAGGAGGTGGATAAATGTGCCCAGTGACTGAGTACAATACTATAACTTGTGTCTATATGTTAAGAGTGATCTTGAACTTGCCTTATTTAGTTTTTTTTTTAATATTTTGCTTTTGTGATCCCTTCCTCCACTTAATAAACTACTTAATGCTTAATTAATTATGATGCATTAAATATTTTTTGTTCTCTGTGCTACTAAGAAAAATCGAAATTTTCTCATCATTTTACGTTAGATGCAACTGAAATCTAAAAAAAATATGCATGAGGGGTCTTTATGGTTATGTTGAGATTTAATGTCATCAGAAGGTCATCACACTACCAGAAGCTTTCTAAAGCTTCAAATATCTCACCACAAATTCAACTTTAACTAATCCTTTCTGGATTTTTGTGATGGATTCTTTTCATCCTTTCCTCCCCAGCACATCTCCAAAAAAAAAACTATTTTTGTAGTTTAGCTCATATCCCCGTCTACTAAAATCCCTTCTCGGTGCTCCGAGGAATCTCACTTATCGTGTTTGTGTGCAGAAACACACTATCCTACACACGCGCACATACGCATAAACGCGTAACCCACCACTGTGGTCGCTCTGGTTCCGCGCCTCGCTCCTCCTCGTCTGGCTACAAATCTCCCGAGCCCTCAGGTGCTGAGAGACGATGGCGCAGTCCGGATGAATCGCTTCAGCCTGCAAAGATGAGACAAGTAAGTTATCTGAAAAAGGCAAGACACACGCCGATGCTTTTCTCTGCGTGTGGCTTTGAGGAAGTCATGACGCGTGAGTGGCTGCAGTCATGGTGGTGAAATAAATATATATATAAATATCAAACAAACAAAATTATTATCAGTCACACTTTTGTAAAAGATAACCACCTTCAAGAATTCATAGAAGGAATACATTTGATTTTTTCACGATAATTATATGTTTATGAGTTGATATTGTATGCAGTGATGGTAATAATAATAATAATATTTTTGGTCATTCTTTTCGTCGTGCCCTCAGAGGAGTCGTGCTCCAACAAGTAAGATTAATCTTTAGCAGTCGGACAATTTGTTTTTAATGAGTGTTTTCCTGCTGATTTTGTTTTTAATTGATCGACGCTCGGCTGTGACTGATGCAGGTCGCCAGCCTGGATAACTGCTAATTAGTGCCCGCAGCTTAATGAGGACAGTTGGTGCCAGATTGTGACCCAAAGAGACAGAGAAGGACGCGGGGCATCGAGGATGAGAGCAGTTTATGAATAAAGATGAAACAAAGTTGGAATTAATTCGATATTTTTATTTTTGTTTGTTTAAATGCTGCACCAAAACGGACAACTTTCGGTGCACTTTGAGTCCCGTTTTAATCAGTAAGTGGATTCGTGCAAGATTCTGCATTGATAAAAAAAATATATAAATAAAAAATCAACATGTCACTCACCATCGGCCTGGACCACAGCTGGAGGTAAAAGATGAGGAATATGAATTTCTCCCGTCGACCTTTCAAGCCTTTACTGTACACTTCCATGCTCTTATCTGTCCTCTTTATATCCATCTCAGGGAGGTGGTGATGATGATGATGATGATGGTGATGATGATTATGATGATGCGAGCGCACAAATCCAAGTCTATTAATTCCCTCTGTGCCTCTTAGACTTCTTCTTCTTCTTCTTCTTCTGCTTCTTCTTTGTAGCTCCCGTATGAAAATATACTCTGTCAACCTAAAATAGGCGAATCCCTGTTGCTCCTCGTGAGCTGCAAACTTGAAGGAGAGGAGGGCTGCTGTCGCACATCTGCTCCCCCTCTCTCTTGCCCCCTCTTCCTCTCTCTCTCTCTCTCTCTCTCTCTCTCTTTGAGCAGAATCACTTGAATGAATATCTCCCATTCAGAGACAGATCACACAAACGGCCAATGACCTGATTTCAAGTCACATTTACGTATTTTGCAAACGATAGAGACAGCAAGACTTCTAAATGTCTCCAAGCATACACTGCTATCTCAAAGGCAAAAAAACACTTAATTATTAACAGAGGATAGCCCAATACATTGTTCATTATTGCTATGGTGTCTGCAAGGGGAAATTGAAAAAACACAAATGGACACAGAATGTGTGAGTAAAAGCAGTAATACCACGCGGTCATTTTATTACCGGCGTAATGCTAACAGAGCATAACCAGGGCATCTATTCATAGATTGCTAATCTCTCTTAAAGTCTTTGTGCGGTGACTTTTATCATTTCTTGGCGTGAGAAATGTCATGTGTGGCGTGAGGCCGTGTGAACTTATTGAACTTGAGAGCACCGAGCACGATATGAAAGTAGACCTCAATGTGGTCAGTAGAAATAGGTTAAATGCACGAAGAACCACGAAGAACTGATGCTTTTGGATGCTGTGTGTTTACTGTGTGAGAAAGAAAAGTTCATATGAACAAATTCTCGTGGTATTTAACGTGGAAAGCTATGAGTACACCTGAATGTGTTATCAGAATTTTCGCCAAGAATTCCAAGAAAAGTTCATTTTTTGTTCGTTTTCAGAAATGACAGAAGTGAATGATAAGTTCATAAACTCCAATTTAGTTGTATTGACGTCACTTTGAGGTTAGTAAATCAACAGTCTCATCTTTTCGGTATTCTTTTCCATTTCCTATATTTCGTCACCCTGTTGTTTGTAAGCTTGCTAACTGTTAGCTTGATTGGCTTCCACATGCTAACGGTTGCCTAGCAACAGCAGTGTTCTCGCGTAAACAAGATTCCACCGCCGAGCTTTTTCCGTATTTGGCAGTCTGGTGGTAACATCATAATAGCTCAGCGTAGGAAATGTAAAGGCATAACAAACAGACGAGACTGAATTACAATAAATTACAATGTATAAACCTTAACCACATTTCAGTGTGACAAACTGAGAGATGTATGTGTGGCGACAAGGACTCATTTCTTCCGGCTCCAAATGAACCAAGATGGCGACTGCCAAGTGTCACACTTGAAGCTTCAAGGCAGATGTGCACTTTACTGTTGCGCCATCTTTCAGTTTTACATTCATATACTCAGTAATGTGAATGTAAATATAGTAAATTTATATGGTGAATTAAAGTTTTTCCTGACAAATGCCATGTGATTGTGAAACTGTGCTTCTTGAATCCATGACATTGGTAGAACTGCATGACTGAATGTGTCCTTCAAGTGTATCCAGTATTATTACCAGCTGGTCTGTGATTGCTCTACACGGTGAAAAATGAAGCTGTAATAAAGATAAAAGACAAACCTGTGCTTTTTGTTCTACTGATTTTCATTCATGAGTTTCTCCCCGACTTGGGGTCTTGTGATGTGCTACCGAGTCAAAATCTTGTTTTAAAACTTTCATGACTTGTGGTACCTTTGAACGCAGAATATATCTCTATGTTGCCTCGCTGGAGGTGGTTTATGTTGAGTAATGTACAAATTGGGTCACATCCCGCAGTTTCCAGGTGGGAATGTGGAGCAGGACAGTGCTAAAAAAGTCAAGGCCTTCCCTGAAGAATATGGTACCCAGGAACAAGAACATTAAGAGTTAACCTCCAAGCACCTTCAAGTGATTAATTAGCAGGAACGTTTCACTACGGGTGTTCAAAGAGAGCACCACTCAAACAATAGAGCGTTTCACAAACTGAAACTGTTTTCCTTCAGAGTAATTAAAAGCAAACCTCTCTGTGTAAGGCAGCACGTTATCAGGTCGTCGCATTCACATGGGCTTCCCGTAAAGGTAATCCAGCAGTTAACAAAAGGTTTGCTAATAGCGAATGGCTAATGGCCTATTTTGTCAAACACAGTGTTTGTTTGCACTTAAATACAGGAGGAATATCTATCAACTGTGAGGGTAGGTGTGAGTTATAGGAGCCAGCGTGTCCCATTCAAGCATTTGTTAGCACAAAATACTGGAATTGATTGTACTGGAGGCAGATCTGAATGAAATATAGACTTACAATAAAAAGGTTGCAAAAGCGTTAATATACAAGGACAGTTAGTTGCTTCAGTCAGTTAACCGAGAGCCCACAGAGACGTCCCTTTTCCCGTCTGTTTCTAGATTCCGCATTTTTTCCAATGACAGCAAAAGAGTGTGTGTTTTTTTTTTTTTTAGATTTCAAGTGGGCCAATAATCATATTTGTGTCAAAACAAACAGTCATAGAGTACAGTGAAGCTGCTGTTAAAGAGTCCACAGCAAAAAGACAAAAAGGCCCCCACCACCACCACCACATACACACACACTTCTTGAGCCTTCAATCAAGTCAAAAATCAATCCTCTTTTGATATTCAAAAGCTATCATGACATCAATAAACTTCAGAAGGATGCCCTTGTTTACTTACGCAGTGGGTCTGTGATTGCTTTATATTGGAGAAGTGGTAATGCCCTAGGACAATTAGGTGCTTCAGCAAATTAACTGAGAGCCCACAGAAATGTCCTATGGCTTGTCCATTTTTAGATTCTGCATTTTTCAGTGAGGGAGAATGAGTGTATGTGACTTTTTCTTGTCAGATATCAAGTGAGCAGATAATTGTTTTCAAGTAAAAGTAAACAAGTCATAGACCACAGTCAAATTGTTATTAAGAGTCCAAAACAGAATGAGTGTAACAGACTGTAGCCGTGCCCGACTTCTTGAGCCTTCAGCCAAATGAAAAATCTAAATCTTGTTTTGAAATTTGAAAACCGCCACGTGATCAGTAAGCCTCACAAGGGTGCCCTTGTTTACACACCCTCCAGGTCTGTGATTACTTTATATGATGAAAGACCAACAAATGGCAAGACAAGCAGGACAGATGAAACTGAAGAGTGTGAGTTTGTGTGAGATGCACTGTGTGTAAACAATACGTGCCTTAAACTCAGCTCAGCTGGATTTATACTCACAGCTGAACAACACAGAAATGGGGAGATGAGACATACGCAAGGGAAACCAACATAAACTGTTTATTTTGGTCCCAATTTGGAAGAATTAGACCACTTTGTTTATCGCAAGTGTTCTTTGTGGTTCAAACCGAAAGGACGAGTCATGTGCAACGATTCACAGTGTGTATAGAGACACTAAAATATGTCCAGATGAAAATGAAAATGTGGTCCAGTGTGTGGTTAAGAAAAATGGGAAGCCTCCGGCACACATACACAGGGCAGGAGACATATTTGAAATAAAATACATAGTATGTATATATATTTGTTTATCTTGAGATTCTTGGTTTTTCAGTAAGGTAGATTTTTTTTGTGACAAATGCAAATTATTATTAAGTTCAGTTAATTTCTTTTATTATTTAAAAAGATGGAAAATAAAGCTAAAACAATGTGTTTTGTCTCACATGTTTAGCTGTGTCTTATATGTACCTTAAAATCTCAGGTCTTCTCACTGCTCCAAGACAAAGTGCATTTCTTCACCTCGAGGCCCAGTCACAGGTCAGCTGTATGTCTCTATAACCTGAAACGAAAGGGCCTTAAACATTGTGGAAAAATGTGGCGGTGCTCGGTCTGCTGGCCCATGTTTTTTCATCCACATTCAGCTTGAATTCTGTACCTGTTAGCAGTGCTTGAATATGAATTTTATTGAGGTTGACAGCTCAGCTTTGCACATTTCAGCTGCACAAAGTGAGCACCCCAGCCACAGTCACTGGAGCAGATGCCAATTTTGCAGCCAAAAGGATTCACAAATTCAAGCCTTTTCCCTTTCAGAGAGAGAACAGGGTATTTTTCAGACCTTATAAAAGCACTTTGAATCATTTATTCTAGCAGATGGATGTGCTCGGGAAATGGATAGAAGTACATACTGACATTAAAACCCCTGAAGTAATGTATATTGGAACGGAGCCCAGCAGAGACACGGTGTGCTGCTCGGATATGGGACATACATAATGCACGAATCAAATGCCAGAATCACATGTACTGAGAATAGCAAGAAAGTAGGACAGAAAAAGAAGTCTGGGTGACAGAGGATCAAATTAGACAATCAGTCAAAGCACTGTTGGACAGCTCTTTACACAAACACCTAAGGTCAAAGGAGGAAGATCTGAAGGATGAACTGTCTGATTCTGAAGAATCTCCCCAACTAAATAATATTTGAGAACTTTTACCGTTTTTCCCAGATGAAAATTCAACATAAAAAAAAAACAAAGCCAAACCCCTATGTTTTTAAACCAAAACCTTCACTTGTGTCTGATGGTAAGACGCTGCCCTTTCTTTGAAATGAGGTGTTAGCTAAGGCCATTCGTCCAGTTTTAACTAGCTACATCTGTCAGATTTCTGTAGTCGTCTGATGTCAGGAATATCGTCAACTTCTGTTTCACAGGAAACATCTAACACTTGGCTTGGCTTGTGGTGCTCATTTATCTGCATGTATAATGTTTCTTGATATTGTTTCACACACACATGTAAAAGACATTTATTTATTTTTTTCAGATTTTTCTGCTTTGATTCATGTGAGGACTTTAATCAGTCCCAGATAACCAGGCAGTGTTAATGAAATCTCTGGGGCAAAAGGTCAACAAACCCATGACAGAGTTCATTTGCTTTTGATCAAAATGATGTATATAAAACTTAGGCGTGGGAGAAAGGCTGAGGGCGGATTCTGTCCAAGCAGTAATCCTCTAGGACTGCAACATGACAAGAGAGGTTAAGATGTTAGACCTAAGACCCGAAGACTATCCTTCCTAGGAAGTTTAAGATCTACTCCCGGTGGAACGTTTACTCAAAATACAACTCAGTTTCTATCAGAGGGGCAAAAGTGTAAAATTAACCCTATAATAAGGGAGAAGCTATGACTATTGTCTATGGCTGTTATGCTGATACATTTTGTTATCTGCTGTCTCTGTCCTATTTAATGTCTTTTTGCTGTCTGCTCTCTCTGTCCTATTTAATATCTCTTGGTCACTAGTTTTCTTGACTTGTGCTGCTGTAGCATTTGAATTTCCCCAATGGGGATCAAAAAAATTCAATACTAACATATAGTTATGCAGTATGTATAGTCAATACAGCACACGTCCATGCATATACTTATACATATGCACACAGTCATATATACACGTATGCTTACATAACCACATCTATCTATCTATCTATCTATCTATCTATCTATCTATCTATCTATCTATCTATCTATCTATCTATCTATCTATCTATCTATGTCTTTTGGACATCTGATTATTTGAGAGTTTCAGAAGTGGCACAAGTGACATAAAATAGGGTAGAATTTATAGTTTGGCTCGACTAGTCTACCCTCTGCAGGACAAATGAAGAAAATGTATTTGTCAGGCAACTTGAACCTGTGCTAAACTTTTACTCAGTTTCATTTTAAAAGAGTGGCATACCTAACTCTGACTAGCTAGACATATAAAGGACGAACCATTTCGCTCTGCTGTTCAAACCAAACACAGAAAATCACTGTTTTGCGCAGAAATGGGCCGCACGCCCTGTCAAATCGCGATTGAATTTTTCTATTGTTACCGTTAGCTGTAGCTAGCGTTCTCAAAGGATCGTGGGAAATGAAGTCTTGAAGGCTCAAAATGGATCATACCAACTGTGTCGCACAATCGCTTTGATTTTACAAATCCCGTTTGTCGCCAGGAATAATAAACTGTGATTTGTTTACTGATTTTATGTCATTTAATTAAAAAAAATATATATGAGAAATTTTTGAATTAATGGATAAAGTGGTTAAAAAGCCGACTAACTCCCCCCGGTGCAACGGAAGAATACGGGCCGCCCGTTAATGCGAGTCCTCTTCTACCGTTGGATTACGGCCGAGGCAGCACGCAAACGGACCGAGCCATAAAACGTCGAATAAAACTAAGAGTAAGTTCAGCAAAGTTGCATATTTAGAGCCCGGGACATTACCAAAGTGTGCTGTTTTTAAAACCAACTAAATATGTTGAACTGTCGAGTTTTTTTTTTTAACGCCACGTGGTCAACAAAACTACAAGTTGGTGGTGCTGTCAAACAACTTGACGGTAGCAGCGTAACTTCTGTGTTTTAAATGCAACACGGTTTTCTGTTTAAATTTCTTCCACTTTATCTGTAATTTGTTTCTGGTTTGTTGCGAGTACTTACTAAACTTGAAAAAAGTTTAAATTAAATTGACCTACTTTTCAGCAGTTGTAATTTATTTTGTCTAATATATATTTTTTGTCTATAGTTTTTTTTTTTATTATTATTCCCATAAATGTTTTTCAATTAAATTTATTAAATGTATTATTTCTCTGTTGGGCATTAGCGTCCTATTCCAGTTACCAAAGGTGAGTTTTGAAGCTGCTTTTTTAGCTGATGCTCTAACACCATGTCTCAATTTATTGCGGTCTTGTTGTGTAGGTGAAATATTTTAATCTCAGTTGCCATTTTATTGGATGTTAATTGGTAAAGCTAATTGTGTAATTGTGCACGTTTGCAATAAATCAGGTTAAAACTTGAGAAAATTTGAGAGGTTTTCACTAAACGTTATAATTTTCTGTAATTCATTTTTAGTCTGTAATTGATATTTAGGTCATTATTAATGAAATTCATCTTAATTGCTGACTACTCTGAAAGATTGATCATTAGTCTAAAAGTATGTAGAAGCTGTTCGGTTACCACCCTACATATTGTTGCTGAATAAAGTGATATGATCTGTAATTCTTCATGTAGGTTGACTCATATCAGTGCCACACAATTTTAAAAACACAGTCTAAGATTTTCGGCAGGTGCATCATTTGACAGCTGCATAATTTTTGCCAGCTGACCCTAAAGTTAAATTGACACCTCTAAAAAAAGAAAGAAAAAAGAGGCCACTCCAAGTGTTAGGCCATCAGTGCATTTTAGCCGGGTGTATCCAATAAACAAGCGAATGATGGCAAAACTACACTAACTTGTGCATTACCAATGTTTTCAATGCATTAGGCGTAGTTTGTTTTAAGTTCTATTTAGTGCATGAAATCTGGTTTGTGTCTTTCGGGTGTGACATCTGCCTGCCTGTTGATTGATGAAGACATCTACATGATACTGGTGTTCATTCAACTAAATACAGTAAAAACTTTGAATTATCCTCCATTGTGTCAGAGCTATGCTTTGGTGCACGCATTGAGTTTATTGGTGTTTCAGTGTGAACATCTTGTCATATTTAATGCATAAACTCAGTGTTTGCTTGTTAATTGGACACAGCTGTGCCTGGAAGGAATAGCCTCATTCTTGTTTTGCAGCACACTAGTTATTATCTGCATGTGACCCCAGGCAGCTCGTTTCAAGTTGAGATTAGGATGCTAAAACTGTACCTCAGTCGTAGTTGGAAACGTTTTCATGTAAATGTTGGCAGTTTGTGGTGCCCGTGTTACCTTTCGCCTCGTTTGCCTTGGCTTTGCTGTTTGAAAGGCCAGCGTGAGATTGATCATCTGCTGTAACCTTTCTGAGCATTATTCCATGTTGGAAGGTTTATTCATCTTTATTCTTTGCACCATTTTAAAGGCAAACAATTAAATGAATTGTACATTTTCTGGGGTTGGGGACGGCAATTTGATCAGTCTGCTATCTCTGGCTTTTAAGACGACATTGCTGCCACATTTAGCAGCAAGTACCGGTGTCATGCTAACATCTCACGGACTAACGGCTCGAGCTTCCACCTGTTGCTTGTTTTCTCTCCTCATCAACATATAAAGTGAGTAAAGGAGACACCCTTTTAATAGAGAAATGGATCAGTCTCGGGCAACTCGTCAGCAGGGAGGAACCCCTCAAAGTGCTGTACCAGTGGGAGCGTCCAGACAGGGCAATGTCCCCGCTCTGGAGAGAGGCATCATCAGTGGAGACAACATCCAGTTCCGGAGGCTGCGGCAGCGCACCCGTCTGTCCCAGTCGGAGAGCTCTGGGGAGGAATGGTTAAGCTCCTCCGTGGAGGCGAGCGGCTCATACGGTCAAAGCCCCGTCCTCCAGGGCATCCAAGCAGAAGCTTCGTGGCGCAACCGCAGCTCCTATGAAGACGCCGAGGGCAACTTCCATCGCCGACTGGCCTCCAATGGCAACGGGCCGTTCTCATCATCTCCACGGAGCCCAAACACCAGAGGATCCTTCACTGCCCACTCCAGACGTGGACATGGTCAACAGCAGGACCAGGGGCACACTGTGACCACCGTGAAGGCCTCCGGGACCCCCCACCGTCAGCTCAATAAAGGCCGCAATCGCACTTCCTCCGAGACTGAGCAGGGAGGCAAAGGCAGCAGGGGTCCGCACCCGAGGAAGAGAGGCCTCTCAGAGACGGAAAGCAAGCCCAGACGGGACAAGTATGACACCCCTCACATAGGGAATGGGAGAGACATTGGTTCGGTTTATGTTATTGTGGTGGTTTGGCATTTGTTGTCTGCATTTTTGTTTGGCCTTTAGTTATGATATATTCTGTTGAAGTGAAGCTACATATTAAACTTCTCAATATATAACCTGTTATGTATTATGTCGAACGTACAGTGAAATGTGTTGTGAAAATAATACAATAAAGTGGGTCTCTGCTGTCACTTGAGGGGAGGTGGTTGTGGGCAGGCAGGCACCCACCCTTTGTTACCTAATCCAGACTTTGCAAACCAGGCAACTCTGTTTGTGTGAGGAATGTGTAGCCGTCCGTCTGCTTCTGTAACACATCAGCAAAATGTGTAGGTGGTTCAGACATGTATGTCACAAGTTGGTATGGACATTTTCTTAGCTTTTATTTTACATGATTACTCGCATATTGTCGCGTCCGCTTGCTGGTTGTGTAAAATAGAAAATGTCTATTGTGTGTAATGTTATTACACTTTAATTTTTCTCTCCCTATTCCACCCACAACCCCACCTGTGGCTCTGCATGACACTACAGGCTGTAACATAACAGCGTCACAGTCGAGCATCTAATTAAGCCGTGCTTTGTTGCTTATTTCCTGTCACTAACTGTGCTGTTTGTGGCCGTGACTGTTTAGCAGATAAGCTGTCAAATACTGATACACTGGTGGGTCTGCCTTGTCTAATGTCTCTTGAATTCTTAATTTCCTCAGTACCAAAATGAGCGGACTGCAGTGCCTTGCCACAGAGAACATCTGGTTCGACAAACAGCGCTACGATGAGGCCGAGAAGCGCTTCTACGAGGGAGCTAATGGTCCCGCCACACACCAGCAGGTAGAGGAACCTGAAATAAGTCGTGTTTCTACTATGCTCTTTGGGTCAGACGTGCAACCGAATCTAAATGATGCGTGTAAAAAGAATCTGTCTTCATTGTCTGTCGGATCAACTTTCCCGTCTGACGCCTGTTCAGCTGGCGCTGTCCAGTCAGCCCTTTCTATCACTGCCCTGCTGGTTTCTGCAATAGTTGCATCATCGTCTGTCACAGAGCTCAGCAGCTGTGAGTTAAGCTACTTGCTATTTGAAGTGGCTCGTCCTGGTGAGGGGGGTCAGGTGGTTTGGCAGCTGTCTCAGCCTGTCCATGACTGCAGCAGGATATTCTACACATCTCTGGGGAAACAATAGATAGAAATTATACCTTACTCACTTGCAGGTCTTTTATTTATTTTTTTTTTTTTCCAACAAATCACAAGAACTGACATTTCCTCTGATTTGCATTGCGATCTTAAATGGTGTAGAGAATTATTGTTGTGCGGGTTGGGCCGTCAACACATTTTATTGTACTCTACAATCGTCTGGGTTTTAAAACGGAAGAAAAAAGAAGGTAGCTGTCATTTCAGGACAGTGTCATTAAAATGACAGCTGCGCCGTGAGTTGTCATGCTAGTTTGTGTGCCCTCAAGTCTGCAGCCAGAATGTGTGTAACCTCTGTATTGTGACAGTTGGCACATAACCAGGACCTGACACACATCTGCTTTTCATTGATTGCACGTTTTAATCTACAAAGACTCTTAAAAAAAAAAAAAAAGCTAGTTCAGGTTTTAAAACCATAATTTGTTTTACATGTTTGTTTGTTTGGTGAATGAGCCATCTCGCTTTTGTCTGTTCTGCACGCTGCTTTGTGTCTTTGTCATTGCTACTGCTTCAACACTGCTTTACCCACACATGCCTGCAGGAGACAGGAGTTAATGACATCCTGCAGGACATTGCTAACTCCCGAAAGAATATCGAGCAGTCCCTAAACGGAGTGAGTACTGTACTGTGAGTGAGCTGCTGAACTACACCCCCTGTAGTGGCAGGACTGTGCTCACTAATGACACTGGACCAGCCCTGTGATGGGGGAATAGTTGTTGAGAAATGATGAGGTTGTGGACCTTTTAAAAAGGCTTTCATTCTCAGAAATGTAGAATTCTTCAGGCTGCACATAAGCACTATTTGCATGGTGTATTTTCCCTCTCACCTGTGTTTGCTTACAGTCATCGTCTCCACTGCACTTTCACTAAGTTGCTTATTTGTTTGCACATAAGTGGTGAAAATGTTTGGTAGAAACATCTTTTCCTCATCAGTAGCTACTTCAATATTTTTATCTTTTGAAGAGCTTCACATATTTTTAAAACTAATGTATACATTAAAGATCTTATTGGCTGCAATTATTCCTCCTCTTTATACTGCGTGCAAAATTTTCTTCTTTAATCACATTTCAATGTATGTGACTAATATATGTGGTTTTGACTTTGGCCAAAGCTAACTTAAGTGTTGAATCGTCAGTTACACAAATAGGACTGAGTTTAAAAAAAAAAAAACTTTCTCATTCACGTAAATATTAATTTCAAAGATCTGATATCGTCTTATGAAATCCCTCGAGTTTTCTTTTTTTGTAAATGAAGGCCATTTGTTAGTTTCTCCTAGCATGACGTCTCATGAGAATCCACAATGCAGTTAGTCCTCATGTGAGGGATCCAAAGAGCTGAGCAGCTGATGTGTGGCAGAATATAAAAAGCATGATGATAGAAGAGCTGGATAAAAGCAATCTGGAGAGGAGCAGTGATAAAATATTATGGAAAACCTAATGACAAAGCTTTTATGAGAATCTCTTTTATATCCCAGCAAAATGGTTTTGGAACTGAAATATATCTGATTGGATTTAAATCAATAGCGACACCCAGGCCTTATACACAAAGCAAATAGATACCAGATTGAATACCCTCTTTGTGACTCTGCCCTACTGCTGTAGTAACTAAACACTCACTCATAGAAATCACCTATGTTGAAATCACATGGAACAGTTGGAGGATTCATTGATTATCTATATGGGTAATATTGTATTTATGTAACACTACACTAATGTAAATATAATTTGAGTTGACCTTAACTTGAATTAACCTGAACTTAAATAATGGACCTGTCCTTTTAAGGAGTGTCCACAACAAAACACTTTTGTTTTGGCCGCACCACAACATTATGGTCAGTAAAACCAAAGGGATGTTCTGTGAAGCTGCAGGATTGTGTTGCTGTTGCCCATCTTGGCACTAGAAGTGACTTTTTACACACCCACCTGTGGAAAGTGTCTTTTCTGACGTTCCTACAACCTCTACTCTCCTTCCTGTCTCCGTGTTTTTTCCTGTTTACCTGAACTTGTTCATCACCGGGTGCAGGTGAAAACAGCTCTGCAACCTGCCAAAGGGCGCCAGCAGAAACGCCAGCACAGAAACGTAAGTCCTCCTCATCCAGCGAGGATGGGAACGCTGCATGGTTTGCACAGATAGCTGGATGTGCTGGCTATGTCTGCTGCTGTTAACGTCATCACGGCAGAGCAGTGTCTCATTGTCCTGTGCCACCATCTCACCAGCCTGCTGCTTATGTTCAGTAGATTCTATGGAGATGAAGAAAGATTGAAGACAAAATGAACAGATTTAAAATGAACGCATCTGGGATTATAATCATTTCATTGTGAGCTTGAGGATTGGCTATTTTTTCATTACTTTTGCCTCAGAGTGCAATGAACCTTGGATACAAAGATGCAGCATGAGTTGAGAGCCAGAGTTTACGGCCGGAGCGTTTACAGCAACTTTGATCAAGGTTTTTTCTTGCAGTGCATTGTGTTGTGTTAGCTTGCATGCTCACAGGATTATATCCAGTCTTCTGCCTCTTTTGTTCTCCACACACTGTGTTAACCTTCACGTGATCCAAAGCCCAAATGTGATTTGTCAATACTGCTGGAACTACAGACGCAAACCAGAAAGCTGAAGGCAGCAAAATGTAGTTCTTATTTTACTTTCTGCATATTATTTTGCAGATATCTGTGTGTGTGGCTAGTCCAGCTCTTTAAAAAGGTCTAAATATCACATGGTCAGCTCAGTGATAACATGCAAATCACCAAACTCTAGGTGCATTTGACTTTTTTCCAAAGATAAGAGGCTGCCTGATAATGTTGAATGACAACAAACCAAGTAAAGATGTATATAACCTTCTTCTAATTTTTACGTGGAGGAGTGGATATTTTTGTTCAGCATGTGTCCTGTTTTAAGAAATATTTGTCAAGAACTGCATGTTGATATTGAAACACGAGAGTTCATTTTAACATCCTCACTGTGTGTGACGTTTATCCAAATGATTGTGTGACACATTTTATCACTGCATGATGCTTTTTTGGACACGTTGAGCACTTTTTGTGTGTTTTTTTTTTTGTTTGTTTTTTTTTGGTTTCTTTTGGAACTCAAGCTGGTAGTTAACATTTAAACACTGATCTGCAGCATGACTCATGCTAATTGCTTCACATTTATCTTTCGACAGTCGTCCTCACAGGCAGCAGGAGACCAGGAGCTGGTCTCACGCATGAAGAGTCTGGAGCTGGAGAACCAGACTCTGCACAAAGGTGTGTGTGTGTTTCTACGTCCCTTACTGTGGTTTTACATCATTTGTGTTAAACACCCATTGAATTTGACAGTAATGACAGAATGATGTTTTTCAATGCGAAGAACCTATATGAAATTATTCTTATGGCAACAGCTGGCATCTTTTTTTTTTTTCAGTAAGAACCTGTTAAATCTCATTGTACTGAACCTGCTCAACACCAAACAGTAGATACTTGAAGCTGATGAACGCTGCAGCTAAAGAGCCAGATGTTTCCCTCAAACACTGGCTTAAAGTATGATGTTATGTCAGTATTCAAATATTGGAGCTTTAACTATGCTGCTGTTTCCTTGTTAGTGGTGGAGACCATGAGGGCAGCCCTGCAGAAGCTGGAGACCAGAGTAGCTGTGCTGGAAAAGACTCCTGCACAAGCAGCCGTCCCCTGTGCTAAGGTAGATGATTAAGAATTAACCCTTAAAAACCAAACAGATTGCCGGCTATTTGTTAAAGCTTCCGGTTTTTCAATGACCCTAACTCAGTTAGTTTGTGCTTCGTCCTCCCTTGCACATAATCTTTTGTTCTGTCTTTTATTATGCCTCTTTAAACATGATCTTTTAATTGTGTGACGAGATTAAAAACCAGAATCCCTTTTATTGGCCAAGTATGTGTGCACATACAAGGAATAGCTCATTGCTACAGAACAAAGTACATAAGTAAATGTAAACAATAGAAAATTGTACAACATGCAAAGATGCATAAGGTGATTTTCTAACCTTTAAATTGTATTGTTCAGGCTGCCCCAGTCCAAGCCGCTCCAGTCAAAGAGGTAAAGATGGAAAATGGTGATGATGACGATGACGACGACGTGGATCTGTTCGGCAGCGATGATGAGGAGGAGGTTGACCGTGTCAAACAGGAGCGCCTGGAAGCCTATGCTGCCAAGAAAGCCAAGAAACCCGCCCTCATTGCCAAATCATCCATCATCTTGGACGTCAAGCCTGTATGTACCATCCAAGTCCTTCAAATGTGCTCTGAGATAAACTCTTTTTGTGGGAAGAAATATAAATTTGGTATATTGACTTAGGTTACATCACTGTTTCAATGACATGTTAAGTTGTTCTCATTTTCTTATATACCTAAGTTAATGTTGAGTTTTTCTCAAGGGGACGGAGTATAGAATACAAATAAAATTAATTCATACATATGTATATAGAAATATTTGTTAACGATTTAATCCTGTCTGTGTTCCTATTGTTTAGTGACATTGACGTTCTTCCTCATTTGTTTGTTTAGTGGGATGATGAGACAGACATGGCAAAGCTGGAGGAGTGTGTGCGCTCGGTGCAGATGGACGGGCTCCTGTGGGGAGCGTCCAAGCTTGTGCCAGTGGGCTACGGCATCAAGAAGCTGCAGATCAACTGTGTGGTCGAGGACGACAAAGTCGGCACCGACATCCTGGAGGAGGAGATCATCAAGTTCGAGGACTTTGTGAGTATTGATGACACTGGTATCAGGAGTCACTTGGGTTTTAATTTGATTATTTTTTTGTGGCATCCATAAATTTACCTGCTGAGCTTTCAAAATGACATCTTTGATACCATCTCAGTATAAAACTGCAGTATCAGTACTTTAACATGCACTGTAGTAACTGTTTACTTTAACTCCATGTATGGTGTATATACTCCGTATACACAGATACATCAGATTTCTCCACTTATTTTGGAAGTTTACTTTAAAAGTAGCCAAGATGAACAATGAAAACAAACAGGTGTTTTTTTTGTCAAGTACAATTTCAATCCAACTTTGGACACCTATCTACAAAAGAACACCACTGTTCTGGTAAACTCTGCATTGTAAGTCTGTTTTCTAAATAGAAACATATTGAATTTGCTCTTATACAGGGCCAAGAGATTGAATTTAGCTGGAAACATCTGGTCCTTTTAATCTCCTGCTTCCTTAGAAAAACCAAGTTTCTTGTTTACATTTAAGATACCCGCTTTCTAAAGAAGGCCAACTGCAACCTGGTTGTTAAAGTGTATGTATTATCTAAATGTATGTAAATAGAATTGCAGAATTCGTACAGCAGTTTCCTATTGGGAGGAAAAATATCTTTTGTCAATTTTTAAGGGGACAATCACAAGCCACAGTAAAAGCCTCTAAATATTGAACTTTTGCTTTCAATGTTGAGGGGAATAAATTACATTATGAATTAAAAAAAAATACTTTATTTTCAATAGATGTTCTTCTGAATACACATCTGTTAATACAACAAATGACAAACTTAAATCTATTTTCCTTTATCTGCAGATCCAGAGTATTGATGTTGCTGCCTTCAATAAGATCTAAAGTCCATCGGCCGGTTCCCAGCTCCACCAAAGTATTGCTGCTGCTCTCGGCTTGTATGGTTATTAAAAAGCAAAGCTGTGAGCATAAACATCGTCTCAGTTTCGTTATTTTCTCTGTGAGATAAATGGTTTCAACCCCATATTTACAAGGGGAATTAAACTGCTTTTGATGCTGTCCAGTCAATTTCACACTTGAAGAGAGGACAGCTTCAACGTAGAGCCCAACCCCACCCAAAATCCCGGGTATACAGGCTGAGTGAATGTTGTCTTTGCTTTGTAAATTGGAACCATTGTTTCAGAGACATTGTAGAAAGATAAAGTCCCACCTCTGAAGTCCAGATACACTCCTATTCTGCTGCTGCAACTAGTAGCTATGGTCACGCTCTCTTTATTGTGCTGAAATGAACAGTCTGTGTTAGAGCAGTCCAGGCTCCAGGACTTGGAGTTGTGTCCCAGCTTGGAGTCGCTCCCTCCTCCACTCCTGCTCATGTTTTTGTAGCAGATGCCAATGGAAACTCCTCCACTTCCAGACCACTCCACCTCCCAGTAGCAGCGCCCTGCCATGCCGGCTCTGCACAGCACCTGGGCCCAGCTGGTGAATCGATCCGGGTGGTCTGGATAAGGCTGCGCTTCCGATCGCGTGGTCACCCCCCTCCGCCCATCGGAGAACCACAGAAAAGGGTTGGCTGAGTTCGGGTCCAGGGTTATGTCACTGTGGTCTGGACAGAGGACATGGACAAAAACCAACTAGAGATCGTTGTGTATATTACAGTCAAGGTTAACAGTAATCAAATAATTATACTCACACTGTAGAAAATCTGCTCTTGTCTTTGGCTCCGTGTTGAATGATATCTCGATGTCTTTAGCTATTTAGATGCAGGGGATAAATGAATTGTGCTTTAAATGTACAGTTTAATAAGCCCTGTCCTCTAGTTACTGTTGCTATTCCCTATGATATGAATTTTTAATATTTTAACGGGGAGTTGACATTTATTGTGCATATGCATTAATAACATCTGTGACATTTGTTCTTACATTATGATCACAAATAAAAAATATCTTGGGAGTAGAAAACATGGAAAAGTTTTTGTTTACAAAGTATTTAGTGGAAAAATACTTTCACTATTAGAAATGAAAGGGAAAGAGTAGAACTAATATTTAATACATGCAGGCTGTAAACTAGTTAGCCGGGCATGCTAACAATTTAGCTTCCTGACGGACTTGTCACTCCATGGTTACGGTTGCTAAGCTCTGATTGGACAATAGTCTTTAGAAGAACAAGGTAGCTACAAAAACATACGTTTTGTTTTTTCGGTGTTACTCGAATTTTTGATTTCCTTTCTTACTGCTTCCAGTTGTCTCGCTTTAACAGCAGCTTCTGGTTCAAAAAAAACAAAACGGTGGTTACACAAAGTACGGGCAAAACATTGTACAACCTCACTAGGTCATCGAAACAGAGCGAAAAAACAAACAAACAAAAGTTCCTGAGATCCTGTTATACATATGGATGGATATGCTACATTTCATTTTATAAATTGTGTGTTTTTACTGCATAAATTCACAATTATAATTAAGAGAAAACGCGTTTCCTCTTGACCCGTCGCTCCATAGTTACGGTTGCTAAGCTGATGGGTTTGTTTACGACAACGTAAAACTATTTACAGTATACTCAATACAAATGAAAAAACTGTCATACCTTTAGTTTTTTCCGAGTTACTCAGGCTGCTGTTTTCTTTGAGTACAATTACTAGAAATACAGACAAGAGAATAGTAATTATTTGCTGTTTAATGATAATAATAATAATAAATGGGCAGAAAGTACCTTTATCAGATATTCTGCTGAATTCTTTGTGGAGGTTTTCATCCAGACTCTCCTTCAGATCAGCCAGGGCCCCTCTCATTGTTTTATACATCAAATACAGAAGTGCATCAGTGTTGGGCATCTCAGCAGGCTTTGTATGGAAATGAAGAGACTTGCACTTCTGCAGTGACATGCGACAAAAACAAATTAGAGGACAGTATTTGAATGCAAGCGCATACCTGGACACGTCAAGAGGAAGTGAAGTGGATTTTAAAGTTTTTATGTTTTTCCACCATTCCTAACATCAAAACTCCACACAGAACAGGAAGTATTTCAGCCGTCATTGGTAAAAACCTAAGCACAATAAATTTCACACTGGTTAAAGGTAAATTATACAAAAAAGGTGAGCTCAAGCTTTCAGACACATGTCAAAGATGCAAAAAAACAATACAGTAGGCTAAAACTGGGTCATTTCAGCTCAACAACATGCATTTGATATGAACATGTGACTGGACTTACATAGTTTATTCTTTTTGCTCAATTACAGCAAATCTCGTCATTTAATTTCTAGATTACACATCTATTAAATAGCGGTTAAATTAACCGTAAAGCAGTCCTGCAGTAATTTGACAGGAAATAACTAAAATCATGTTTATAATGGCAGAATGACCAAAAGAAAGCACGCGTTTGTGTATTCCTTTTAAATGAGGAGTACAGCTCTGGTCTCTGACTGGATATTTGTGCTCTGTTTAGACAAGTGATTAATGCCTCATGTCTAATGAACTCTAATTCTTTGGTGTAGATTTTAGGTTTTATGAATACAAGCGTTGAAATATACATTACAACCTCATAAAAACGACTCTAAATGATTATCACTAAATAAATGTTGTCATGTTGTCAGTTCTGACAATCTGGTCTGTAAAGAGAGAACCTGTTACAGTACTGAATGTCCATAATTCCCACATTTTTCTGTGTGAGTAAACTTTTCTGTGTGGACCTGGAGGAAGTGGATGTGGTCCTCGGTATGAGAGAGCTTCTCCAGCTCAGCCTCGGTCCTCCTGAGCTCGCCTATCTCCCTCTGTATCTTCTCCAGCGCCTCCTCAGCCTGACTGACGGCCGCTCTCTCCTGGACTCTGATGAGCTCCTTCACCTCACAGCTTTGCTTCTCGATGGATCGGCTCAGCTTGGAGAAAATCCGCTCACTCTCCTCCACGGCTGCCTCTGCCGAGTGCTGTGGAGGATAAGGTTTTCTCTCTTGGGTCTCATGTAAACCACAATTTTTTTATTTTTTTATTGTGCACAGCACTGCAACAACACATTAACAGCAACTATAGTTGAAATGCACTCACCTTGAAGTACCTAATAACATATCTAATTTCCTTCTCCGTGTCCCTCAGTTTCTGCACGGACTTCAAAGAGGCTTCTTGAAGTTTTTTCTAAGAGAATAAAAGACATGAATATCACATGGAGCAGTCCCTCGTGCTGCTTTCCACGGATGGAAATGTTTGATTTCACAATCAAAAGGACTGGATTACACAAGAAGGTCTTTGGTCCATCAGCTGCAGAGACATCAGAGCACCAGATAAGACTTCTGGAGGTACAAATTACTCTACCTGTGTTCAATATTTTAGCTGCTAAAGTCTTTACACCAGACTTGAAAAAGTATTACACCATATACCGTATACAAAATAAGGGGCAGGTATTATGTCTCTGCTCCGACTTCAAACACCCAACACAGAAAAAGGATGATGCCCATTAGTACTTGGGGGGGGGGTATTTTACAGTCACAAAGCTCAGTACAGTACAGTCTTATGGGAGGTATTAGCATTGGAGCTAGCATAGATTAGCACAAAACTAGGGAAGCGTTACTAGGCAACCGTCAGACACTGCAGGAAGTTACTATTCCGAGGCAAGATAGGTTGTATCAACATTAGGACAAACAGTGAGCTATTCACTCATGTCCAGTTCTTTTGAGAATGGTGTTGGTCGTTAACAGAAAGCACGGACGCCTCACTTCATCCCTAAACGTTTGGTCAGGAAGGCCATCAAATGAAGCTTCCTCCTGCTATTGAACCTTTGCCCTAAATGAGATCGCTCTAAACCACAACTCTGTCTTTCATGTATATCATTTCCTTTGTGGTGTACATATTACCTGCGATGACACACACACAGTTATTTATCCATAACATGCTGCTCCTCTTCATAAGTCATTTAAAGGAAATTCCCCTCATTGGACACAACTAGAATATATTAAAAATATATTAATAAGATATGTTAACATTTTAAATCAAATAGTGGGAGTAGTAGGCGTCGTACAAGGTGCAGTTTGGGTGCCTTTCTTAAGGGATTTTTTAGCCATGGATTTAGAGGGAATTCGTACCAGTGACCCCACAAGCCCAAGTACTTTTCTCTAACTAGCAGATCATTGGTTTAATGTTGTGTCAACATCAAATCTCTAAGGCTGGGGTCTTCAATGTTTTTCAGGTCAAGGACCCCCAAACTGATGTTATATATGTTTTATACATTAAACTCGGCCTAGTGCTATTTATACAGACATTATTATCGTTTTGCACTTAATATTAAGCCATTCAAACATTATTTCTTTTACTTCAAACATGTGCAACAGTCGGCTGCTGACTGAAAGATAACATCTTCTGCCTCCATTTATCCCTTTACTAAAATATTTTGGATTCATGTCAGTGCGCATTTTAAGAAATTTAAATTAACAGGGAAAATAATAAAAAGAAATATGAAAAATGTCTAATCAACCAAAAATGTTTTGACCCCCCCTGCAGTACCTCCGTGAACCCCCTGCAGGTCGCCGACCCCCTGTTGAAGACCTATGGGGTTATTTGCACTAATAGTTTCCATAGTTTTACATCCTAATCCTCTGGATTACTTACTTAGATTCTTCAAATTTCACTCAAAACCACAATTTATTCATCTAGTTCTTGGTTATTAGCAGCTATTTATCTGCTTTCACACGACTACCAACCATTAATAATAAACAGACACGTGACATCTGAGTGCCCCTTTAAAGTCAAATCCTCAGCAGCATAAGCAACAGCAGCAGCAGTAGTAGTAGTAGTAGTAAAATAGTAAAAATCTACATGGAGTGCTCTCTATAAATTCCAGAGTCAGTGTGTTATCTAAGCCGCAGTCAATCAAACCATAAACACATTTGAAGTTCGTGAATGATTAAGTTCCCTGTAAACAGTCCCCACCCACCTGTTGTCTGTCCCTCTCGTCCACCGCCGGGACCGTCTCGTGGCCCCGGTGTCTCTCTTTGACGCACTGCGAACACACACACTGCTGCTCGACGTGACAGTACAGGCGCAGCAGCTTGTCGTGCTGCGGGCACAGCTTCTCTCTCGGCTGCTCCGTGGGCGCGATCAGTTTGTGGGACTTGCCGTGGAAGCGCTGTTCGTGGGCTCTCAGGTGGCCCGCGCAGTAAGACTCCGAGCACGCGAGGCAGGACTTGACAGCCCTGCTTTTCCTCCCCGGGCAAACGCCGCACCTCACGTCCTCCGGTTTGGCCAGGGGGGGACGGGCAGCATCGTGGAATCCGCTTCGCTGAAACTTCTCCACCACTTCCCCGAGAACCGTGTTCCTGCTCAGCAGAGGTCTCGGGTTGAACACCTGCCTGCACTGAGGGCAGCTGTACTGGCCTTTCTGCTTGGGCCTGTTCCAGTAGTCTTCAATGCAGTCCAGGCAGTAGCTGTGTCCGCAGGGGATCGTCACCGGGTCCCTCAACACGTCCAGGCACACCGAACAGCAGAACTGGTCCTGCTCTATGGAAATAGTCGCAGCTGCCATTTCCCTCCGTGAGTGAACTGAACAGGGAAGGAACAAAGATGGGCGTAGTTCACAGGTGCACTGATCACGGCTTCTCGGGTTTCAGCTGCTGCTCTCTGTGAAGCCTCCAATCACAGCCAAACACCGGCAAACAGGCCCGTCCCCGACGAACTGGGAAAACCCCCCCTGTCTCTGTGGAGCCTCCCACGGCCTCTCCACCTCACACCTAGACACTTCACTTCAGCGTTATCTGACACGCCGCTGTTTGTGTGTGCGAAGAAGTCAACCCTCTGCACCCAAAGCCCGTATTTTTTTCTCGAGTAGTGTGAGTTGTAAACAAACCCGGAGTGAACGCCACATGAGAAAATGAATTCTGTTTATTTAATGTCATCATGTAATTTGGCTACATTGTCCTTAAAGCATTAAATCATTTCAGTCACAGAGTTTTTTTGGTTAAAAATGAAAAATATGTATAAAAGAATAAAAACTAAAACTGTAATAAACTACGTGTTAACCTCTGTCCAAATACTGAAACGAGATGCAGTGTCTCAGTCCTACTTTTAGCTGCTTAATACTTAATAAAGTAACCGCGTGGTGCACGTGGCCTTCGGCGCCACTTTGCTCTTTTCGCTAGGATGCGAGGTTCAAGTAAATCTGACAGCAAAGCCGTGACGTGAATGAGGATAAAACATTAGAACTGTCCCACACACAGCGCAGATCTGTGAGAATAGTCAGATGTGATGGCACCCGCAGCCCGAAATGTTTGACGTCGTCTATTTCCTTCTGGCGTGAGCGCGTCGCTGGGGGTGTCTCTGTCTGGATCCTGAAGACAGTTTGGACCCTGAGCAAGTAGAAGAGGGATTATTAGGATGCTCCTGTGCATTTAACATGGGTATCAGGGGTAAATTATTACAAATAAAATGCACTTGAATAATGAATAATATACAGTGACGTTACGGTGATGGAAATATGACATTTCTGTTTTCTTCAGGCTGTTTTTACACATGGATGAAAAATATTTTTAACTAATTATTTGAACTATAAGTTCAAATAATTACTAGCAAGTGATGATTTTTTTCTTACATTGTATTTCTAAATTGCTGCTGCTTTTTATAAATATTATTTATTGTTTTCTTTCCCCTTTTTAACCTATTGTGATATTGTGATATAACACCTTGTATTTCACTTTTAGGATGAACTTTACCACCTGGCCGGGGACTACAGCTGTAAATTAGCTTAATTAGCTAAAGCTGCCCCTTGATTAATAGGGACTGTCCACAATAAAATAATAAAAATAAAATAAAAAATAATAATTTAATAGTAGGTAGTACAGCGTGTGTGAACGTGAAATACTGTCAAGTGCTTTAAGTAGAAAAGTGCTACATAGTAACTACCAATTATATCATATGATCATAAGATTAAGACAGTTTTAAATGCGAGTGTTTTTATGTATTTAGCGTGTACATGTGAGACCATGTGAAATATTCACATATACAACAGAAAAATGGAAACATTGGAAAATATAAGATTATACTCAGCTAATTTTTATATTACAAAAAAAAAGAGCAGTATGGTTGATTACAAAATCATATTACTGAGAACCATCTAATGGCCTAAAATTTAATGAAACAGTTAAATTTAATGAATTAGTAAAATTTGAGATTGCTGCATATTATGTATATAGTGTATAAAAAAAATATTCTAAGCATGTTTGAAGAAAGACATTAAGAACTCAAAGGAACTGATGTGTTCAACAAATTAAAGGTGAAAACAAATACAAAAAGTAAATGCATCTTCATAAAGGGGTGAATTTATGGAACAAACTGGAGGAGAAATTAAAAATGTGTGAAACTATTCAGAAATTTAAAAGACTTTTCAAAAATAAGTATATATAAATAAGTAGTATGTAAGTATGTTACTACTATTACTATTATTACTATTATCATAACTGGAAATGTCTGTAAAGTAACTGTACCCACTTTGAGAATGACCAAATAAAAACTATTCATTCATTCATTCATTCATTCAAAAGGAAGAAAGAAACTGAGATACAACCTAGTCTAATACTTTGGCCTCATGAGTTCTTTTATTTCAGATCAAGTTCATTTCCCTACTAAATTAATACTTTTGTATTTCCACCTACGTAAGCGTGTGTGTGTAATTTAGGGCTTTTCAATTATATCTTTTATGTTGTTACTTGAAAGACAGAGAAAATGAGTCTGGATGTTTCAGTGCATTTTCATTGCATTTTTTTAAAATCTGGCACTACAAAAAAAAAAAAAAAAAAAAAAAAAAAAATATATATATATATATATATATATATATAAATATATAAATCATCAACCATCAAAATAAGTGTTGCTACTGATAATTGACATGTTGACAAGGCTCTAATAATGCCTCCAAGAAAAAGACACTTTGCATTTATATTATTGAAAATATCTCACTTTTTGAGTTTTTTTCTCTTTTTTTTGAAAAAATGTTGTGATCATCAGAAACATTGGCATATAACAGGTGAAAAGCCAGAAAAAAATCTAACTTTTGGTATTTATGATTAATACTGCAGCGGATTAAAAGATTTATGGAAAAAAAAAAATGCATTTTTGAAGATGACACTTTTGTGAGTTTTAAAGGGTTAAATGAACATAAAGGCTACGGTGGCTGTTTACCAAACGGCGTGAAGGCAAAGGTGGGCATGGCTGGTGGTGCAGAGAGGAACGGGTTGAGGGGGCTGATGGGAGTTTGGTCCAGTCCGGATGGAGAGATCACTGTGAGAACGGAGAGAACGAGCAGAGTTAGTGCGGAGCCTCTGGACTGTGAGAAGCTGCAGAACTTATGCAGATTCAGCAAACTCCCCGGTAAACAAACACGCTGAGTTTGGTGTTTTTTCGGCTGCGAGGTATCGGGTCAGGATGGGATTTATTTATTTACTTTATTAGAGCGGTCACACGCCGTTTAAGTACAGAGCTACATTTATATCTCACAGGAAATATCCAGTGAAGGGTTAGAATTATTACCAACTGTATTAATTTACTGAGGCTTGTATCCCATTACTGTCAGTACATCCCAGCTATACACAACATTAGTAACACCTAATAATATCACAAATGAACTATTTCGCTTAAAATTACGCGCAAAACCTTTTATGAATAATCCTGCTGCAGAGCTGAAAACTGAAGTGAACAACAACCCGGTGAATCCGGACTCTCGGATTCTGAGAAATGAGGAGCCGCCCGCGATAAAACCATGAAGATTACCTTCGAACTGACCGTGTCCTGATGAATGCTGGTTTCACCTGGTCAATTATTAATTTGGCTTTTTCACAGCTTCACAGTGGACTTCACACACTTAGTTAATCCAAAGGTCGATGCTGCTCACGTGTCACTGACAACTTGTGTCTACATAGGAAACATTACATAACTAAACGGATAAATTCGAGGCAGAAGGTTCGTCCCCACGTCTCAGTCAAGCTGCAGCAATCACTGGTTCTAAAGGGTTTTACTAAACAGGGCGGCTGTGATTTGATCTGAGCAGCTCTGGTTCCTGTAATCTTTTTTTCCTCGTCGTTATTCGTGTGTCTTTACATGTTCTGTAGCTGCTTTCGAGCTTTGATCATCTCTCGTGGAACCACCTGGAGACTATATATTGACTTGTAGATGGTTCTGGCTCCTACTGTTTCATTCTGGTGAGGAGCACAGGTGTGTTTCTTTCACTGATTTAGCAGCACACCATGTAATTATTCGCAGTTTTGCCTTTGTTAGTTGCTCTACAATGAATAAGAAAGCATAAGTGATCCCTACACACCAATCCACTCACACTCCTCCGCTCCTCATTCTCTCTCTAAACACTAAAGACTCTTAAACCACCTCCACTGCACCACACACACTTAAAAAATCTGTTTGCACAATACTATGCACCAAATATTGCACTAGTTTAGTAAAATTGGGTAGCTATTACTTATTATTCATGCACTGTTTATATCGTCTAATTTATCATCTACCATTTCCTCTAGTATATTCACAGTATCTCTATCAATCGTTGTGTATATCTCGTACATATGGTCTCATCTGTACATAGGTTTCATCTGTAAAAACTGTCTATATGCTGTTAAAAGAACCTGTACCACACCTCTTATACACCTATAAACTATTTATGCTACATGCACTTACTGCACATGTGGTTAGATGCTAAACTGCATTTCGTTGCTCTGTACCTGTACATGTGTAATGACAATAAAGTCGATTCTAATCTGACATAATCTAACCTAATTGGATCTAAACTAATCATATTTTATGCTGCTTCTGGTTTCCTTGCTGCAATCATTAGTTGATAATCCTCTGTCGACTGTTCAGATTTTACATATTTTCCTGTCATAACTCAGGTATTCGCAGGTTTATTTTTTCACGCTTTTGTCTCTTGTTGTCTGTTAAATACATTTAATGTTGGCTCCTGCCTTGTGTCACGACCTGATTCGTTAAGTCAGTGTTGTTCGTCATTTTAATAGACGATAATATCGTGTAAATGAACACAGTGCGTGTTTTACGTCTGCCCATTTTCTTCCGTTCTACTGTTCATTTGAGTGAAATTCATGAATAAAGTTAAAGTTAAATGACTTTTTCTGTTGATATCCTGATAATCTCATTGTTGTGACATTTTTTGTCCACAATAATCAAACTAAGTTTACAAGTTTTTATGGATAGGAACCCCCACATTGATACTGTTTGTATCAATGTGAAGACCAACAACGGCTCAAATGCTTGGTTGTAGCAGACAAACAACATGAAGGAAACACTTTAACTATTAAACTATTTTAGACTGTTTCTATAAACAATTATCATGGGAAGATGAATTCATAATTATAATAACCATTCTGCAGCTCTACTGTCGGGTCACTTTTATTTAAATGGCTCTAACGCTACATGAAACACCTTCAGTTGAGATGGGAAAACTATGAAGCCCTTAAGGGAACATGCTACATTTCTTCTTTAAAAAGTATCTTGTGTTTATGAGATACGATCTTGTGCGTGAGCTGCCTCTGGAAGGTGTGTCATGTTATTCAGACATTAGCCCCTACGTCTGTGTTTCATGTGGCTCATTCACACGGGATGATCTCTGCTGCTTTACACCTGACTCCGCTGCGTGTCAGAGAGCAATTTACACTTCTGACAGCTTTAGTTACCCTGGGAAGAAATTAGTTTCTTGGGCGTGTGACATACTTTTTTTTTTTTTTTTAAATCCCCCATGTCCCCTTAGGGGCTCCATACAAACCTCCCAACAAGACACCTTGAAATAAGAGATATGTACTTTGTGAGTTTTGTTTTTATCAAATGATCCTAAAAAGATATCAGCTCTTCAGATGATGTTTAAGATGCATTTACATTCACACAGAGATACTTAAGTCATTCAGTGCGTTTACATGCAGAGCTTAATCGAGCTATGCTCAAAATTAGACTTTCTGACTACAGTCCTTGTCCCAGTTTACATGAAGCGCAAGAAAATCGAACAACTGTTCTCCTCCTCTACACTAGGTGGCGATACGTGTCTTTTCAGCGGGTTAATACCACGTTAATACGGCCCGATTTCCTGGTTGACCTATAACGCGGTATAATAAACTAGAGTCATTCATGCGGCGTACGAGCACTTCAAACAACAACCAGACGCATAATAGTACAATTTTAATCTTGTACGTAATGTTCGCGCTACTTCTGGTGCAGGTAAGATCCGCGCTATCCCTCAGACGGCTCCGTTTCTCGTCTTCTTTTGCGATCGACTTTCTTAGCCATTTTGTTCCGGGGTCACGCGCCAGCGCAGTGGTTGTGGAGCATGTGCACACGTATTATCCGATTGAAAACTCTGATTCAATTGTATTATCTGGGTGTCTCAACCGGATCATGAGAACTCGATGAGAACGATTTTAATTGGAGTTAAGTGTTTACATGCACTTAAGTTCTCCTGTTATAGTCCAATTAAGGCAATAATCAATTTTTTTCACGTGCATGTAAACGCACTGACTGTCTCCCTAAAGAGGCGAGGTCTTTAAGACCTTGTGAATGTGTGATGAAGACCAGACTCACATATGGGCGTTTCCATGTGTTCGGCTGACCCGGCGTCACCAGACTGCGTCGCGTCATGCTGCACTGGAGGATTCTGGTGACCTACAATAACTACATCTTTCACTACAAAAGAGAGAAATGACATTTAAAAAAAAAAAACAAACAAAAAAAATCATTTCTTTTCATGTTTTCCAAAGAGACGTAGCCCTCTGTACCTTTCTCATAAATGCTGACAAATCCTTCCTGACAGACCTCCTGCAGCAGCCCCTTAAAATCTGACAGAGCTGTCATGACGGGGAGCACGGTGAGGCCGGGGTCAGAGGTGACTAGAGGCAAAGCCGGCAGCCCAGGTGGAGCGTGGAGAGACTGACAGCTCTAAACACGGACAGCAAGGGTTAGGGGTGAAGTCTGGCCAAGTGTTAGAGAAAAATCTAAAAGACACGGAGGAGCCCGCGAGGCGTTACCTGAAGGAAAGAGACGGGGTCCTCTGTGTTGGAAACCTTGTCCAGTTCAGCCTCGCTCTTCTTCAGCTCGGCGATCTCCTTCTGGATCCTCTCCAGCAGCTGCTCGGCGTCGCTGACGGCCATCTTCTCCTGGGCCTTGATCAGCTCCCGCACCTCGAAGCGCTTCAACTCTATCGACCGGATCAGCTCAGAGAAGACGCTGTCGCTCTCCTCCGACGCTGCCCGAGCCGAGCGCTGGAGGGAGACACAAAGCAACGAACAGCAGACAGAGTGAGGATGATAATGGCTGTGGTTCAAAGGAGGTTCCCAGCCGTAATGCTAATAAAACGACATGTATTGAACTGTAACATGAGCGTGGCGGCGGGACAGTTTTATTAGTATGAGCACTTACGGTGAGAGAGAAAATGGCTTGTCTCAGCTCCTGCGCCTCCTTCTCTCTCTGCTGAGCCCTCATCTGGGAGCTGTGCTTCATGTCACCGAGCTGCATCTGAGGACAAATGTCGACATGATGCAAAATGTCACTTTTACTGAGTGAAAGTAAAGGTTAAATCACTTTTAGGAGGAAGGTGGCTTACAGGTCTGGGTTTAAGGGGGAATCTTAACTCCTGAATCATCAGTAAAGAAGAAGCAAAACCAAGTCGATGTCGCTCTTTCACACCAAACAGACCAGATCTAATGCAAACTATTGCATCTTATTATCATTCATGTGCATGTAAGACATATTCTTCCATCTCTATTTCGTGCACATTTTTTTTTTCCCATTTTGTTTGATTTTATTTTACGAGATTTTGTATTTATTTTTACTTGTGTCTCTCACGAACGCAACTAAGCTACTGTATCCAAGCAACTTCCCTTGAGGATCATTTAAGTTCATCTAAGTCTAAACTAAAAGATCTGTTTGTGCTTTTACTCTCGTTATTCTGCCCAGACCACATCCGACCGACTGGTTCACACTTTCCAGACCTGGACTAGATAAATATGGAGGCATGAAATACTCTGGTTTTACCTTGTGGCAGAAGTTAAGAACCCACAAACAAATAAATATAATTTCATTGCTTGTCTAAATATTAGTCAAAAGTTCATTGTACTCAGATCAGTGCATACTTTAAAGTATTTGTCAAAACAGGGATTTTCTTTACCTCCACCTAAAGAGCTTTATACCAGGGTCAAAGTTTCCTTTAAGAGCTGTGTGTGAGATTTGCAGTTGTTTACAACTTTGTTTCACTGTAAATCAAAGTGGTGCTTTTGGGAAAAGGTACAGATTTACATTAAAAGAAAAACACCGCAGTTATATTTGTCAGGATTCCACTAGTTTCATTTATAAGATTACTGTTCTTAGACCAGAGAAACACGGAGACTCCAGAGACTGTTTGAAACTTTAAACTTAGGATACTTATCATTTCGTTTATATCAATCTACCCAGACAACGTGAGACCAGAGACTGTTTAAAACTTTAAACTTATAAAATCTGTAAGATGCTTGTCATTTCATTTATATTAATTTACCCAAGATTTGATTAAACTGTAAACGGGACAAAGGTTGTTTTGTTCAACAGAAATCTAGATTAGATTTAATCAGGTCTAGATTGGACATTGGACCACTTACACACACCAAGAACAGAAAATAAATTTGAATTTGTGAAAACGAGATGTGTGGAAAACTGTGAGGGGAAAGCACCAACAAAGATAAGGAGGAAAAATATGACTAATCAACCGTCTTTCACCGTGCAGACCGTCACGTGTTTCTATACAGCATAACCTTTGAATATAAACAGGCTGACCAGATTAGAGTTTGTGAAAAAGAGGGTCCTACAACCGGGGACACACACAGAGAAACGCAACGCAAATTTGATCTAGTAGAACAAAATCCCAGAAGTGTGAAATCGTTTCAAAGTTTTAGTCTGACAAATTTTAAAATCTCAAAAAGGGAACGCCTGGTCACCCTGATATAAACCGATCAGGCATAACAATATGACCACTAACGGGTGAAGTAAAAAACAGTGACAATTTATTGTTCTGCTGGGTAACTAGACATGTACCACCCACTTAGACCAGACAGGACACACATGCAAAAATGGTTTAGGAACAACTCAGAAAAACACAAAAAACAGCACAAGGTGTTGACCTGGCCTCCAAATTCATTACATCCCAAACTAACTAAATAAGTTTCTGTGGGATGCACCGGATCCACAGAGACCCCTACCCTAAACCCATAGGACCAGAGGTCCACACTAATAACATCCAGGACACCCTCAGAAGACCCATGTCCATTCTCTGATGAGTGGTCATAATGTTACGCCTGATCGGTGCAAACAGTACAGCATGAAACAAAACAACTACTTTAGTGTCAAATGTCTCGGTCTTGAGCCTCTCCGGTGATGCCTTACCTGTTTCTGTTGTATCTCTGCCTCCACCAGCACCGTGTCGTGTCCCTTGTGCTCATCCGTCAGACACAGGTAGCAGATGCAGCACTTGTCGGTGCGGCAGTACACCTCCAGCAGCTTGTCGTGTTGGGGACAAATTGTCTCCTGGAGTCGCTTGGAGGCCGACACCAGCTTGTGCTTCTTGAAGGCGGCGGACTCGTAGTGAGGCTGGACGTGTGCGTCGCAGTACGAGGCCAGACACACCAGGCAGGACTTGACAGCCTTGTTCTTGCTCCCGGTGCAGACGTCGCACTCCACGTCGTCGGCCTGCGCCAAGGAAGTCTGGGCGGGGGGCGCCGAGGCCTCGCTGAGCCTCGTCTTCCTGAATCTGTCCACCACATCGGCCAGCATGGTGTTTCTATTGAGCGCCGGCCTCGGGTTGAAGTTTTGTCGGCACTGCGGGCAGACGAAGACCCCGAGGTAGTCGTCCTGGTCCCAGTAGTTCTGGATGCATCTGGAGCAGTAGCTGTGTCCGCACGGGATCGTCACGGGGTCCTTCAACACGTCCAGACATATGGAGCAGTTGAACTGGTCCTTGTCCAGGAGGACTCCGGCCTGAGCCATCGTCGAAAAAAACACCCAAAGACGGTGGAAATAAGTGAAAACACAGGGACGTGGTCGACAGAGTCACAGCAGAGTGCTACTGCCGTTTGGTTTGTTTACAGGAAGTGACGGGGGAGGGGGTGTGGCTAAAGTGACATCACCGGAAACTGCAGGGGATTTAATTTTTAAAATACAGTTTCAAAATAATATACTTTAAATATTGATTGAAGGTTCTCAGTCATCTAGGTCAAAAAAAAGGCAACCAGACTTTTTTGAGAAGACTCCTCCGAGTGGCTTCTTCAGTTCTAAGACACTGGTGGGAAGTTAAGGTTTAAATAGGAGACTCTGTGGGTTGAACCCATAATAAACTTGCTTGACTCGTCTCTGTAGGAACCAGAAACTGGTGCAACTAATTGCTTTAAACAGTTGGATACTTACCTGTCCTAAGAAATTCTTCTGCTTTACTTGTGTTCTTTAAACTTTTGACACTAAATATACTGTTATGTTATGTCATGTCATGTATCGTTTGTCTTTCGGCATATATAATATTTTCCTATGTATACTTTACAGAGTGGTAGATATTTATCTTATTCCAAAGTTAATGGTGTAATAGTATACAATAAATAAACCAATAAATACAACAATAACAACACTGCAGTGCAGAAAAAACCCCACCACAAACCAAATTTTAACATCAGTAAAAACAGGAACAAAAATCATCTACACGTTTTAATTCTGAAATGCTTGTCAACAATAACCCACAGCCTACACACTTTGTTTTTGTTTTTTACAGTTATTTTTTGCACGACCCACTTCCTCACTGTTGTAACATTTATTTACCAATTTCAACAATTTTGAATGTCTTTGTATTTCGATTTAGAATAGAAATATACTTTATTCATCCCTTGGGGGAAATTCAAGTTTGTTTTTGTTTTTTAGAATCGAGAAATACTTTATTCAAAAAAAATACTTTATTCACTTTACTTTTCTCTAATATGTATTTCTCCCTATATATATGTTGTATATATATGTTGTTATTTTGTGGTAGATTTTCATTATAATATTCCTGTCAAATTCGTTCTTTTTCGTATTTATCCATGTCAAGTTCAATATCTTGCAACTTACAATAAGGAGGTATTTTCAGCAAAAAAAAAGCGGCACTAGACCGCCCCCTATCGCTAATATTACATTACTGCATCTTCACTGTATAAGCAGTTGCAGCCTTTTTGTGTGTGTATGTGTGTGCTGTGTATGCATCTTATTTACTCATTTGTGTAATTTGGGGTAGTTTATTCTATAGTCAAGATTTTAACAACCATATTAAAATTGCATGTTTTTAATTTAAAGTCTTAATTTAGAAAACATGTAGTGGTCAACAAGAACTACACACTTAATCTTCACTACATGTAAAAATTGCGCTCATGTCTTTTTATCCAGTCCTACTACAGCCTGTTTGAGGAGCTCGGATACATGTTTTCTTAGTTCCTTAAACACATCTGACAACACCCCGTCACAAATCTTGTCAGTACATCTTCATTGCAGTAATACAAACTACAAACAATTACTCAAACACAGTTTCCAGTGCATTTTTAATTCAAAATGCATGTAAATAATTTAACACAATAAATAAAGTTTGATACATGAATCCATTCCCATAAATGTATAAATAATACATGGACCATGAACAGACGATGCATATTTTCAAACTTCAGTAAATTAAATTTGGTGGTCAGTGTATTCACAACATAAATAAGACAGATTAGACTTACATGTTAAAAAAAAAAAATCTAATTTCCTCCATACGGAACAATACATTACTTTGGTCACAAACGAAAGCGCAGATGCTGCATGAACGAGGAGGTTGCAGGTTTCCAGCTCAATGAAAACAGACAACACTCAAACATTCATTGCTCATTGTGCGTTGCAAGCTCAGAAAAGTTGCCAGCAACCTTAGGTTCGTGTTTGCCTTTCAATAACAATTCAAGCACTTTCTCTTGAAAATTACATGCGCCTTTTCCAAATCAAGCAGCCCTCTGCTATTTTAAATCTGATAAAAGAATAAATAAAATATTCCCTATTAACAGGACATCGGTTTATGTACTCATTTGGGTTAACATGTGCAAAATACTGATGGAATAGGAAAACAACTGTCGGTACATGTCCAAGATGTCCGTTCAAGTATTTTATCACACATATGGATGTATCTTGTGAAAAGTTTTAACTGTCAGTAACTGTAAACTACAAGAAACAGGCACAAAAATATTCTGGTAGTTTCAAAACATGCATCGATGTCAGTGGAAGATTAAGTTTTGCTCTACATGCTAATCTAAAGTCAGAGAATGAAGACGCCTAAAGCCAGTCTAATCACAGTCCACTACTGAATAAAGCTGCAAGGAGAAAGCTACGGTCCTGTTTGACTTTTACTTCCAGTGAACAACTTTCAATATGATCCCAATGCGTACAGTGCTTTTTAAATAGTCAGATAAATTTCAGTTCAAGTTTTCGGCTGTCCTAAGTATTTCACATCATACAAAAATACACAGCAGGTAGGACTGAACCAAAACAGCTATGAGTGGAATCTTGGAAGTCAACTAAAACTCTCTACGATGTTTAACTGTTTGTTTGCACGTATGTGTACGTTGTATGTGTGTGTGTGTGTGTGTGTGTGTGTGTGTGTGTGCGTGCGATGCTATGATATGTGTCTACACTCATGATACGTGGTGTCATGGTGCGGCTTCACTTGTTCTTGTCCTCCAGGCCGCTCTCTGCTCTCAGGGCCTGGCTGCTGGCTGAAATAAAGCTGATCCAGTGTTTGAGGTCCTCCGGAAACTCCGGGCACTCGATCTGCACGAAAACACAGCGTAAGCAGAATGCAGATGAAGAACAGAGCAACAGTCTCGAGAGGGAACAATTTCCTGGTGAGTTTTCTTGAACAAAGTTCAAAATATTCCCTGGTTCAAGCTTCTCCATTGTGTTGATCTCATGCTTTTATTTGTCTTAAGTACGGACACACCAAAATTACATCAGAGACTCACTGGTGATGAAGGCTGACTGTGCCAACAATGATGGCGCCATTCTAAATAATTGTGTCTTTGTAAAAGTATTTGTATATTCAAATGTTTACATTAGATAAAGATGTAAATGAGCAACCTTTGTGCACTTTCAGCTTCCTCATTCATCAAATGACTGAAAACCCAGTGACTGGGGTCCAACTAGTACCAGAGGTGTGGGACAGACCAGAAAAACTCACCGGCCGACCATCAGAATAATGTGTCATGGTCTTAATGAGATTAGAAATAAAATATTTTGAATGCATGTTAGACAAGATGATATTCAAAGGTGTCACCTTTGATTATGAGATATTTGAAAATCAGCTGTTTATTCATTTATTTTATCTACTTTAAGCAGACTATGAATTAATAGTAAATGAAATATTTTGTGTTTAAGTGATGTGAATCTAGAAATAAACTAATCGCAAAATTAATTTACAGATAAAGAAATTACCTGCCATGCAAATACTTTACACACCTTCTTTTTGCAGACAAACTCGATGATCATCTCCGGGCTGCAGCGCACCACATTCTGCTTACAGAGCAGGATCGCAGACACAAAGTCGTCTTTCTTGGACACAAAGCGCTGCTCCAGGTAAAAAGCCTTCTCATCCCAGCCTAGTACTTTGGTCCGAATCTCAAAAGCCTCACGGAAGGCCAGGGAGCGCCGGTACCGGATGGTGGAGGCCCCTACCACCATTTTGGCTCCCAGTTTGCGTGAGGCCATGAACAGCCCGTTTCTCATGTAATGGTGGAAGCGGGCAAAGTCACACTCCCTCAGATAGCGAGAGTTGTTCATGTGGCCCATGTAGTCCAAATCGTGGGGAAGAACCATGCCATCAATGCTCTGCTCAGCCAGAATGTCCCATATTCTGGGCTGGAACCAAGCTTGGACGAACACCTGGGCCCCACGTAGGAAGTACCATACATCCAGGCTACAGAAGAGCAGGAGGAGGGCACCTAGCACCAGCAGCAACATCTCTCTGAAACATCAGTCCAAATTACACAGCATTAATCTGATGCGTTTAGAAATAATTCATTTACAGCATTCTGCATGCAAGTGTAAAGGTCTACAGCAATTTCCCATGAAACGATGACTTAAAAAGACAGTGACTGTTTTCTAAATGAACGGCTCCCATTAATGTTTAACAAAATGCATTTTGACCTCATCAATGTCAACACAGCTGTGTGCAGGAAAACGAGAGATCGGTGCATCTTTAATTCCCTGACTCATTATGGTTGCTAAAAAACAAACAAACACGACAGCTGTTTTATTTTCATAAACAGCGGCTTCAACCTTGAGAGGACCAGGAAGCTAATGCTGCTGTGTTCAAGTAGACGCTGTGACAGCCAAATCTGTTAGCTTAGCCGCTAGCTGCCAGTAGCCGGTGGCCTCGGTGCAAAACCGACCGCACTCTCACGCGTAAAGTCGTTACTCTTTTAGCTTTCCTGCGCCAAAATTCAACCTACAGCAATACATATCCCGTTAGAGTATTTCTGACAACTGCAAAACTCACTGTGCGTCCTGAAGAAAGTGCTACCATGAGATGCGATGCAACTTGAAGAACCGGTAGAATGAATGAACATGACTTCCGGGTGTGTGACGACATGTATTTTAATTGGTTGACGTGTTGGCATGGTTACATGGACGTGGTTTCAGGGAAGTCCATTTTGACTTCCTGCAGTGTGTACGCTACACTGACATACCAGTTCATTATGTACACTAATGGACAGTCCTGCTTTGAATGTTAGTTTCATAAAAGTTCTGGTATTCACGCATTTGTTTTAAATGACCGAGAAAGATGTTAACTCAACTGTGCGGTCATCTTTGAGGCTATGGTATGGAGTACCATTGAATTATAATGTGCTGTTGTTATTTTGACAACCATATTTTTTTAGTTAGTAGTCTAGGCTAAATAACAGAAACAATTTTTATGTTTAATTAATCCAGTTTAGCAGCACCACACACTACAGCCTCCAAAAATTGTAACACATAACCTGTTACAACTCGTCCCCTCTGGTAGGTGCTGCAGCCGCAGACACACTGTAGGCCTACACCTAAAACAACCAGACACAGTGACTGTTTCTTCCTACATGCCATTCTCCATCAATTACAGAACTATTCTAATCTTATTTGCATTACTTAACGTCTTTTTTTTTTAATATTACTCACTGTAAATGCTGCTATCTCTACATATAGATGTATACTTATTAATCCCGCTTATAAATAACCCATTAATATAGGCCCTTATTGTTCTTTAAATCCTTTCTTATTCATTATACCGATTCTTCCCTATTTAATTACTCTAACAATAAAGCTGAATAAATGTCCTGGGAGATTCTGATACCAAAATTGCTGGATTTGTTGCAAATGCAGTTAATAATCAGTACTTTACATATTTGATGCAAAAACAGAGGTTTATGGAGATTTTTAAGATCTAGATGTTCTCTGAAGTGTGGGACTACATTCTTTTATTTATATAATGTCAGTTTTGATTGTTCTGTCTTACTCTTTCTTAGTAGATAATTACTGATAAAACCACTACTACTGTTCAACCACCTGAACAAATGGCAGGCCATGTAAATAAGGATCGGTAGTTCATAGAAAAACAAACAAACAAACAAACAAAAAATGATGACTATGTCATCTGATATGGAAAGAATATCAAGTCCACTGATTCATGCAAACTAAGATGAATGTATCTGTTTTAACCACAGGAAGACTGATAACTATGTTAAGTTTGTTTTAATTATGCAGGTTATTTTTTATTCTGTCTCCTTTTAGACTAGTAAACAGACAGCGCCAAAAATAAATATTACTATTACTATCATTTGAAAATTATTGAACAGTTTGTGCATATTTTTACACGTTATTTACTTATTTTTTAAAATGATTTGAGACACTTTGTAATATGACAGTTCTGTGTTGGCAGAAGCGAATAAATGTTTAGCCACATGATTTTCTCCTCCAAATATGTGTCGGTACAAAAACAATGTTTTTCTAGTATTAGACATTTTTCAGACCCACGGACAATTTAGTTACTGTCAGTCTTTGTGACTGTGTAATAAATTCAGTTTTTTAATTTGCCTGAAATTAGTGAAATGCATTGTCGTCAAAGTCAAACAGGTTTAGTGTTATCAATAAGAAAACAATGGTTTGAATTCAGATACTGGGGTCTCATTATGTCCAAAAACATTAATAAAAACATAAAGAGACACATTATTAAAATAGACACACAAGACGAGCAGCTGTGAGGAAGGTATTGCACTTCTGTAATAATCTTCATGAATCTATAGCAAGGTATAACCATTTTAAATATTCAGAGTGGTCAATATTTTATAACTCAGAACTCAGTTATAGAAGAGATGTGTAGATATTAGTATTTTTTTTTTTTTTTTTTTTTTTAATGCTGATAATGAAAACATTGATTCATTCACTCATTCATTCATTGTCCGTAGATGTTAGAGCATACACCTGTTGATGTCTGGAGCTTCTTCCAGCAGGCAATGGACAAATGATGTTTTTGTCCAATACCGTAAGGACAGGCTGCCAGTACATCACAGGGTTAACACAGAGAGACACCAGGCCACTCTGGACAGGGCTCCATCACAGGACAAACACACAGAGACAAACAACCATTCACACTCACATTCACACAACAATAAACATAAATGGGGGTTTTGGATGAGGAGTGGGTGATAGGACAGCGGTTTTGACAGAGGTCAGACTGAGGCTGGGTCTCTCAAGTTCTTCGGAAAATGTTGAGTAGTCGCTTCTTCAGAGATTTCTTCTTTACTTTTTTTGGTGCCTCCTCAACCTGCTGTTCCAGATGTCTGTCCATTGATGCCTCTCTGGAGTTTTCCCCCTCCTCCACCGTTTTCTCGAGGGCCTCGGTCACGGATTGTAAATGTTGCTGGAGGTCGGCCCTTTCCTGGTCCCACTGTCTTTTTTGGTTTTCCAGGTCCTCCTGCGTCTTGGTTGCTGCAGCCGTCATAGTTGCTGTAATCACTATGTTCTCAGAAAGGTAGTGGAGTTTCTCCTCCTCCCACTGACGCTGTTGCTCGTCCATCTGAGTCCGCATTAGAGTCAGTGCAGCTTTAGCTTTAGCGGTCTCCTCTGCTTGTTGTTGAAGACAGGCCTCGGCTTCCTTCCTTTTTTGCTCTTCTGACTGGAGAGCCTCTTGTAGCTGTTTACCCTTCAGGAAGACATTTCCATGCATCTCTGTCTTCTTGCTGAGCTCCTGATGAAGAAGAGCCATCTCTTCTTTTGCCTCTTTTCCTTGGGCTGTGAGCTGTTCTTTCAGTTGCTCCAACTCTTTTCTTAGAGCAGCCTTTTCTTTCTCCAAGGAGGAGATCTTGTCTGTCCCTTCACCCAGAATTCTTTGAAACTCCATCTCCGAGATCTGAAGTAAGGTGTCGTTCTTGATCCCAGTGCTGGTGAGTTCAGGCTTGACAGCAGGCTGTGGTTTCTCAGTTGTGTTTCCACGCAGCATTTGGAGAATTGGATGTACTTTAGTTGCTGCAGGCTGCTGTGTGGGCTCCAAAGGTTGCACTTTGATCCTTGTGGTGGTCTGTGCAGGGTTTGGTGCAGCAGGTACGTTGAGAGCAGTGACGGGCATTTCTGGAGCTGCACATTGGAGCATGGTAGATGGCTCCACTTCAAGTGTTGTCTCAGCCCGTTTCTTTGGTGTGGATTGCTGTAATTTAGGTATCCAATCCCTCGGTTTTGGTCCTGGTTGGACTTTAGGTCTTGTGTCCATCCTATCTGTCCGTCTGGAAGGTTGGTCTTGATGTCTTGTCTCCATCCTGTTTGGCTGTGTGGAACGTTGGACTTTAGACCTCGTGTCCATCCTGTATGGCCCTGTTGAAGGCCTCATGGCAGCCTGTGGAAGGGTGTCTCCAGCTGCCAACCCAGAAGTTGGCGGAGGTGCTGTGGGTGCTGCTACAGGAATCTCTGAAGATGCACCATGTACAGCAGGAGCTGCAGCAGGTACTCGTGGACATGCAGCAGGCACTTCTGGAGACGCGACAGGCACTTCTGGAGATGTGGCGGACACATCTGGAAATGCTGCAGGCATTTCTGTAGATGCAGCAGGCACTTCTGGAAATGCTGCAGTCACCTCTGGAGATGTGGCAGGCACATCTGGAAATGCCGCAGGCATTTCTGGAGATGCGGCAGGCACTTCTGGAAATGCAGTAGCCATATCTGGAGATATGGCAAGCACTTCTGGAAATGCGGCAGGCACCTCTGGAGATGTGGCAGGCACATCTGGAAATGCGGCAGGCATTTCAGTAGCTGGCTCACGTACTGTGGGAGCGGCGACAGGAATCCCTGGAGCTGCATCAGATACTGTGAGGCTGTGGCTGGTACTTCAGTTGCTGTACCAAGGTACTTCGGCGACTGTGGGGGACAGTGTAGGCGAGTGTGGCAAGTGATGCAGTTTGGTTGCCTGCGCGTTGGTATCCCAAGTTTTTAACTGCCATCTTGTCCTTCTTCTGTTTACGGGGTCCCCTCAGGTTAGCGGCCTTGGAGTTCTTCTGTGACTCCTGGAGTTGAGTCGGCTCAGTCTGGAGAGCTGGAAAGTCTTCATTGTTGAGCTGGATGTTGATGTTCTGCTCAACCTCCTCCTGGAAGTTAGAAGTGATTTTCCTGGAGTCCGCTGGCTGAGACTTCTCCTGGTTTTCCTCTGCAGACGTCATGGCAGACTTCTTTGGAATGTAGACTTGGTGCCTAAAGTCACGCAGGGTAACTTTAAAGGTCTGTGAACCTTGTAACGTTGTAGCACTGTTACAGTGCGACACATTCTGGAGATGCGGCAGGCACTTCTGGAAATGCGCAGGCATATCTGGAGATGCGGCAGCACTTCTGGAAATGCGGCATTGGCACGCAGCCTCTGGAGAATGCTAGCCGGAAGCACATCCCTGGAGATGTGGCAGGCACATCTGGAAATGCGGCAGGCATTTCTGGAGATGCGGCAGGCATTTCTGGAGATGCGGCAGGCACTTCTGGAAATGCAGTAGCCATATCTGGAGATATGGCAAGCACTTCTGGAAATGCGGCTGGCACCCCTGGAGATGTGGCAGGCACATCTGGAAATGCGGCAGGCATTTCTGGAGATGCGGCAGACACTTCTAGAAATGCAGCAGCCATATCTGGAGATATGGCAAGCACTTCTGGAAATGCGGCAGGCACCTCTGGAGATGTGGCAAGCACATCTGGAAATGCGGCAGGCATTTCAGTAGCTGGCTCACGTACTGTGGGAGCTGCGACAGGAATCCCTGGAGCTGCATCAGATACTGTGATAGCTGTGGCTGGTACTTCAGTTGCTGTACCAGGTACTTCGGCGGCTGTGGGGGACAGTGTAGGCGAGGTGGCAAGTGATGCAAGTTTGGTTGCCTGCGCGTAGGTCTTTTTAACTGCCATCTTGTCCTTCTTCTGTTTTTGCGGTCCCCTCAGGTTAGCGGCCTTGGAGTTCTTCTGTGACTCCTGGGGTTGAGTCGGCTCGGTCTGGAGAGCTGGAAAGTCTTCATTGTTGAGCTGGATGCTGATGTTCTGCTCAACCTCCTCCTGGAAGTTAACAGTGATTTTCCTGGAGTCCGTTGGCTGAGACTTCTCCTGGTTTTCCTCTGCAGACGTCATGGCAGACTTCGTTGGAATGTAGACTTGGTGCCTAAAGTCACGCAGGGTAACTTTAAAGGTTCTGTGAACCTTGTAGCGGTTTGTAGCACTGGTCTCTGGAGATGTGGCAGGCACATCTGGAAATGCGGCAGGCATTTCTGGAGATGCGGCAGACACTTCTGGAAATGCAGTAGCCATATCTGGAGATATGGCAAGCACTTCTGGAAATGCAGCAGGCACCTCTGGAGATGTGGCAGGCACATCTGGAAATGCCGCAGGCATTTCTGGAGATGCGGCAGACATTTCTGGAAATGCAGCAGCCATATCTGGAGATATGGGAAGCACTTCTGGAAATGCAGCAGGCACCCCTGGAGATGTGGCAGGCACATCTGGAAATGCGGCAGGCATTTCTGGAGATGCGGCAGGCACATCTGGAAATGCGGCAGGCATTTCAGTAGCTGGCTCACGTACTGTGGGAGCTGCGACAGGAATCCCTGGAGCTGCATCAGATACTGTGAGAGCTGTGACTGGTACCTCAGTTGCTGTACCAGGTACTTCGGCGGCTGTGGGGGACAGTGTAGGCGAGTTGGCAAGTGATGCAAGTTTGGTTGCCTGCGCGTAGGTCATTTTAACTGCCATCTTGTCCTTCTGTTTTCGCGGTCCCCTCAGGTTAGCGGCCTTGGAGTTCTTCTGTGACTCCTGGGGTTGAGTCGGCTCGGTCTGGAGAGCTGGAAAGTCTTCATTGTTGAGCTGGATGCTGATGTTCTGCTCAACCTCCTCCTGGAAGTTAGAAGTGATTTTCCTGGAGTCCGCTGGCTGAGACTTCTCCTGGTTTTCCTCTGCAGACGTCATGGCAGACTTCTTTGGAATGTAGACTTGGTGCCTAAAGTTACGCAGGGTAACTTTAAAGGTTCTGTGAACCTTGTAGCTGTTGTAGCACTGGTCTCCATTTCAAATCGAATAGCGTTTACTGTTCGAATCTCTGACTGTTGCTGTGTTGAATATGAAGTAATCTTCACGTTCGCTCGCTGTGTGTCTTCTGGTAGGTTTACCGATCAATAACTCACGTGTGGCTTTTAGGAGCTGATCCCTATTTATACTCACAGCAACATTCTACAGATCAAAGCCATGATGACATCACATACCATCAAAGAAACTGACATACATTCCATGGCAACCAGTGTTACCATAGTTACCTTGAAAAAGTAATCTGATTACTTCTTTAAAAAGTAACTTAGTAACAGCGATGACATCACATTCCATCGGAACATTATATCAGGTCAGTGTGGACATATGAGAGGTGATCTCAATTCATCAATCAATCAACCAGCCAAACCATAAATAAATGTATCATTCATGACATCGACAGACTATAAATGACAATCTAATCAGTTTGAAATATTAAATAAACACAAATGCAACACTAGAACTTTGTAAATTCACTTTATTACAGACATGTCTACAACTTGAAGATGAGCGTGGGCTGCTGA
Source organism: Mugil cephalus (assembly GCF_022458985.1). Lineage (NCBI taxonomy): Eukaryota > Metazoa > Chordata > Actinopteri > Mugiliformes > Mugilidae > Mugil > Mugil cephalus. Next base: position 12,368,618 of record NC_061776.1, read on the forward strand.
ATATGAACCAGTGTCAGCTCATCACTGAAGGAATAAAATGTTTACTGAGAGAGGGCTGGTTCCCACTGGTAACATCTTACAAACAAGTTCAAATGTGTGAGAAGGAGAGAACCAGACGACTGAGGCCGATGCTGAATCACTATGAGAATGAGGAAATGATCACCCCTGTGGTTATTAATCCTGTTGATCAGACCTCCTTTTAGATTTTTTTTGATAATGTCAGTAATTATAAAAACTGACAATTGAAACCGGTATTAACATTAGACTTTAATAATGACGGACGTACCAACATTTTGACACATGTAAAAATGATTTTATTGCATTTGCAGTTGTTTTATGTTTGAGATTTAGCAGAGAAAACTTGAAAATGAGCCGAATCTCTCACCGTTCGCTGTTTTTCCACCCAAACAGATCAAACATTCATGACGATAGCACCCAGAATCAGAGACGACGAAACATCTCTGGCCAGTGAGGCATGATGGGAATGAGGTCCATCTAATTACGCAATGAGGCTTCACACAGAGAAATGCAAAATAAAAAAAACAGAGCAAAATTGAGCTCCTAAACCTAAGCTCTCCTAGCATCTCCAGTGTGGTTTTAGACCTTTGTCCTAAAAATCTGAGCTTGCACATGTAAGCAGGATTCATCATCTCATATAAATTGTCCAAATGTTGTACTCTCAGGCATTTTAATTTTAATTACTAAGTACATATATTACTTTTGGTGATGGGGGATATCCAAGTCTTCCCCGTTTTATTTTCTGATGTGTGACCTCTGATGTACCATAATTTCACAGTTGGCTGCAGTGAAATCTCCAAATTAAACCCCTGAGTCAGTTTTATTATTGCTATAGAACGAGATGGTGCAATTCATACAATCATATTCATTTTCTTCAAACAAATGTTGTGTGTTTTCAACCCCTCAAAACAATGTGCTGTTATTCCAGTGTTTAACATGTGCAAATGGGTCAAAGTAAAGCTTTACAAAGTGTAGGCACAGTTGTGTTTAAGTCAAGTAATGGTAGAGAGAAGCTCAAGGTCTCTCTTGGAAGGCTTTCCCTCGTGGGTTTGTGAACCGACTTTTAGTAAACCAGCCTTAGTAGCTACCCATGCAACGTCTCATTTGCTCTTCTCCTCTAGACCACTCTCGGCTCTGAGGGCCTGGCTGCTGGCGGAGATGAAGCTGACCCAGTGTTGAAGGTCCTCTGGAAACTCAGGGCACTCCACCTGCAGAGAGCAAACCACAATCTCAGCATTTGCATTCAGTTCACCTAATCTACAATTTGCGCCCGCGCTGAAACTCCTCTGTCCGTCCTCACCTTCCTTTTACACAGGTGCTGCATGATCTTGTCCGGGCTGCTGCGTATGACGCTCTGCTTGCAGTACATGACAGCACACACCAGCCCGTCTTTAGCCGACACAAATCTCTGCTCCAGGTAAAAGGCTTTGTCATCCCAGGTGACGATCCGACTCCGCAGCTCATAACTCTCTCCTATATACAGAGGCCTGCGGTAACGAATGGTGGTGGCCCCAACGACCATCGTGGCTCTGAGGGCCCGCGTCGCTTTGAACACACCGTTGCGCGTGTAGAGGGAGAAGCGGGCGAAGTCGCACTCACGCAGGTAACGAGCATTGTTCATGTGGCACATGTCGATGTCGCGCGACGTCACCCGGCCTGTGATGACCTGCTCCGCCGTGATGTCCCGGATCGGGGGCTGAAACCAGGCCCGCAGGACGACCACGGGCGCCCGCAGGAAGTACCACACATCCAGAAAGCAGAAGAGAGCCAGCAAGATGGCGAGGACCCACAGCAGCCACCACATCTCTCTGAGGAGAAGACACACGACAGAAGCAGAGGTGTTGACAGATCTGTGATGTCACGGAAGGTAAAGATAACTTCAAGGAATCCTAGAAAAAACAAATGAACTAATTCAGCTAAGAGGTACCACTCATGTAGCCAAAGATTAGGGTCTAACTACATTTAATGTGACAAACAACATAATTTTAGTTCAGGGACCACATACAGACCAACTTTGACCAATAGTGCAAAGAAGTACTAATAAAAATGTTTGCATTTAATGAGCTAATCCTTTAACAAAACATTTTATGTTTTGGGGATTCACATATTTATGTATTTTTTTGTACCCACTAAGTGTTTCTATACTTCACGCTTTGAATACTAATTATATTTTTTCCATCACCAATCTCCTGTGTATCATGCATCACTATCATTATCATGTTTATATGGTACATATATGAATTAATCGGCTGCTCTCTTCTTCTACTTTTTTCAGTCTCTAATGTCCTCAAGTAGAACCAAACACATTGCGTATTAACCTAAATGCTCCTGGACCTTAATTAAAACGCAAACTGAACTGCAGTAAATCTAAAAAAACAAAAACTCTTAAAATGTTTCACCACCAACCAAGCAGCTTCGTCTGTGCTAAGTCACAGGTGAGGAATCAGTGGTTTTTATTAGGATCCTCTGTGGGTGCTGCTCACATGAAACTCTGCTAACTGGGGTCTGTTAATGACCAGATACTAGAGGATGTTGTCCTCACTAAAGCACAACAACAATAATAATAATAAAAAAGATAAGTGCATAAAAAAATCCTTTATAAAAGTGTCCATTTAACATCTTTAATGTGTGGTGTTCTCACTTGTGCCAGACTGAGTTTCAGTGTTCCCACTTCTAAACTGGTTTTACAAAACGTGACAACAGTGTAAACTGGTTTTGCAGGAAAGACAGACGACTCCTGCACAAACCTCCAGGATGAAGTAAACCGTCTTCTGCACTCGCATAGTTTAGAGGAAATTCAGATATTTTACACAGACTTTAACTGTTTTACACTTGTTGTAGAACAACATGGTGTTGCAATCAAAGTTACAATTAATCTGAGATCACTGCTACGAGCACAGCATAGTGAGTTATTAGAAAGGCTGCAGAACTAGTGGGTTATAAATCACAACATGTAGTCAGTGATACAATCTGAGAGAAGTTCTGTTACTGTCGTTCACTTTATTTTGCACCTTTTTTTTGCAAATTTATTCATAATGACGGAAGTGAATATCTTGCTTGCACCATACTTTTATTTTATTTTTACTTGTGTTTTGTTATATGCAACTAAGCTACTGTGACCAAGCAACTTCTCTTGTGGATCATGAGAGACTTAAGACTAAAATGCTGTGATTTTAAAGGTAGTGTTGTTACCTTTCACATTTGCAGGAGACTAAAAACATTTCTCCGTAGCTTCCGCTACGACTTAACTTCGTAATATAAACTTTTAGGTAGTTTAACACTTACCTACTGCTTGATTCCTCCCGTTTCCAGTCAAATCTGCCGACTCCACAGCATTTAACCGTTGACTGTATGAACCAGCTCCCACCGAGAAAATGTGTCATGTGAAATACTTCCGGTTGTAACCTTCAAAATGAAAGCGCAGCCGTGTAAGTGCTTCCGGATTTCAAGGAGGAAGAAAAGCGTAAACAATCCACATCGCACGTTTTTACCATTTAAGCAGTCGTACATGCCGCAAAGACGGAATTAGGTCGATACCACGCATTATTTGTATTTGTCAATATTTAATTTGAAGGTAACAGTAGTTCACTTCCGGTCACCGATATGTGACGCAACGCAGAGTCGATGATTGGTTGTTGAGTCTCTAAACTAAACTTAACGCTTTTTATTTTAGTCGTTTACAAAATATATTGAAGCTGAAGCTACAAAATACATATGGAGTTAAATAGCACATTCACTGCTTTAATTTGTAATAAAAATATTTTTTTTATTTCTCTACCTAAATGTTATTCAGACAGTTTATCTCATATTTTTATATTAGCCAGCTCTCCAATAATTCAACCGAATGAACTCAGATGTCTTTATCTAAAGGTTTAAAAGTAGAAAAATTACAACCACTATCCACTACTACACTTCCTTCCATCTGTCAAAATTCATCTATAAATAGACATGAAAATACACACAAGAACTCAATCATTGTTCACACTTTATTCTGTTTATTACAAGCAAGAAAACTGTCAGTAAACCTTCATTCAGAACTGGACGGTAGTGAAATTGGAAAATATATATAACAATGTATATTTACCAATAATAAAGGAAAACTTAAAAGCACCCGCACACGTCTTACATTATGTTTATCACTACGCTCCTTAAGTCACTTTATTTTTAATAAACATTAAGCATTATATCACGTAATAAATGATAACTATAAAATAAAATGTCATGAACGCTGAACAAACAAACTCACCCAAAACTCCTTAAACAGACGTCCAGACATTAGTGTTGAAGCACTGACAACTTACAATAACTTTTGTTTTGCGAGTCCCAAACACAACTCAAACTAGCATTCATGTGTCTCGTACAACTCTAGAAAGTGCGTATCTAACGAGTCCTCTAACGAACGCACAGATTCACTGAATTTGCCGAGACCGATGATCCTTCACCATTTTCTTCATGTCCCAGTCTGCAACGAAGTCGCTCATTTCTAGCTCGTGTCCTGGGCCGGCCAGTGGATCGTAGCGGTGTCTGCACGAGAGAATGTGGTTTACAAAAACCGTACTTGCTCATGAAAATAAAAGTTTCCTTTACATGCAGGCTGTGGATAAACTTTAAATTAGTGTCTCACTCACTGTTTGAGGTGCTCCTCAATGGCCTTGCGTTCGTACACGCTGCCATACACAGTTTTCACAGGATCAACAAACATCTTCTTGGTGAGAGGACAGATCAGATGCTGGGGTATAAACTGCAGCACATGTTCCACCAGTTTCTACAGAAAATACACACACGATTATGTAAAAAAAACAAAAAAAAAACATTATAAGACAAAACATAATCCATCAAGATTTTGTAAATACACCGGCTCATTCACCCTCTCCATCTCGTCCAGTGACTTTCCAGCATGTTCTTCTGTGTGTTTCTTGGCTTCCCATTCATAAATCTCACGGCTCGTCAGGAACTCTTCGGCTAAAATGCTTCAAGAAAAAAGAGAAATATTCAAGACACTTCACGACAATGTCACCTAATTTCCCTTCGGGTATGAATATACTAAGTGAATGGGGGGTCATTCACCGGGGTCAGATGCTGTTTGTGGTCCTAGTTTTGGTGGTGGTGCATCCTTTTTTCAACGTGCTCATGTAGAGTTAATAAAATCAGTCTGTGGCTTAAAGTAGCTCCATAACCTCTCAACTAACTGCAGCTCTTCTGGTTTCCCCTTTTGAATGACAAATACAGGCTACTGCCACCTGCTGGTACGAAGAATTATTTCCATTCACAAAGGTGCAGAGCTTCCACTGATCAGGCATAACATTATGACCACCTCGCTAATATTGTGTAGGTCTCCCCTGTGCCTCCAAAACAGTTGTGAGCCATCAGAGAGTGGGCATGGGCCTCCTGAGTGGGTCCTGTGGTGTCCTGTGGGGGCCTTTGGTTCCTATGGGTTAAACCGTTCGTGTGTTCAACACTATATACATAGATTTGTGTTTAAAACGGAAAAACTAAAAGACAGGAACCAAGAGCGCCGGCCATGAAGAATAAAATAAAAACTGTTGTATGTGACTGTGGGTTTCATTCGGCCTTCCTTGGAAAAGAAATACAAAAGAATTTGATCTGTTCCTGAACTTGGCGACATCGCAACAGGTCGACACATTTCCATCGCTCTGAGAACACGTAGGTAGCGTTTACCTGTCCAGTGGATCGTCAGGCTCGGGGATGATGAGCAGTCCGTACACAGCATCAAAGACGTCTCTCATGGTGATGTGGGCGTTGTAGCTGCGGGTGAATATGCTGTGACAGATGCGGCCCACGCTATTGACGTTGCAGTGATACACCTGACAGTCCTGTTAAGAAATATTAGCTACCAAAATGTGTGCAATACATCTATCTACGTCTATTTTAGAAGGATACTCGTGTGACAAAGCGGACGAGCGGAGGCTTCACTGGGTATTCTGCACCAAACTGGCAGTACAGCTCAAACACTCCTTTTGCATACGGTGTGTCCGGAGGGCCTTGCATGAGGATCCTCCAGAACGCTGAAAAGATTATGTTGTGCTTTCATTTTTCTATCATTTCCAGAGTTTCATCACCCATAAACCTGCACCTCAGAGAAAAGACAGATGATGTAGATCTACGACAGGTGGAGCAGATCATGTAAAACATGTGCACAAAAATAATACAGACGCAGGCCACGAGAGGCCACATCACTTACTGAAGTCTGACTCGGATGGAAAGACTCTGAAGAAGGGATGTGGGTCACAGTGGAGACTCTTGAGCTCCTCCAGGATACGTTTGTCCTTCTCCATTAAATCCCTGACCTTTGACTCACGGATCCTCTTCTTCAGGGCACTGTTTTGAAAAAGATTTAGGCTTTAAAGGTTATTACATGTCAAATAAATTAAAACTGTTTATACCAGGCTCTTAATTAACAGGACATTAATGTTTTTCTGTGTTTTGTATGAGCATGTAATCTAAATATGTGATCCTCAGCTCCAATAGTCCTTTCAAATTACACTGACATTTTATCAAATATATTACTGCTGTAAACACTCCTACAATTAAGTATTTGGCTCATTTTGACAATAATATTTTAATTCACACAGTCTTGGACACTCACCTCTCTGTCATGGTCACTTTGCTGTTTATTTGAGTTGGCAAAGACGTTTCTGGAGACTCATCATATCCACGATCAGCAAACATGCCTGTTAACACGGACTACAAAAAACACCAGGAATAAGAATTATGAACACATGAAGTCAACGAGCAGTTTAGAGGAAACTGTAACTCACTTCACTGATGGTGGACGGGTCGAGTTTTTTCTTGGGTTTCCTCTGCGCCAAAGACAGAACTGTCTCGATCTCAAAGAGCCTCAGACCGTCTTTGGTCGTCTGGGGTTTGAAGCAGCAGCCGCCTGCAAGCAGCGAGGAAAGACATGTTTGTCAGCTATAATAAATATCAACACACAAGTCCATGGTAGAACTTACAAGATGCTTTTTGACACAGAATTTTATCATTTTGTGCTGGTTTGTATAAATATGGTTGGTAATTGCACTAAATTCAGAGTAAAGTTTTACCTGTAGCACTGCTGATTCCATGCAGCATGTTGTTCTCCACATTTCCAAGAAGGATTGAATCCACAACGATGTCTGATTTGAGCAGTTTGGCCGTGACAGCGACTGGTTCAATTGAGGATCTATTTGTAAAATGAAAATAGTCTCATTACAAAATCAGTCTGATATTGACACGTGGAACAAACATTTTTTTCCCCTGAAGTCTGAACATTTGGAGAACTGATTATATGCGATGACAGATTATAGAGCCCTCCAGCTCCTTAGCTAAGTATCTGTCAACACGGAGCAGGAACTACTTTACCCCGAATCATTTCCATCAGTGAGACACAGGATGCGGAGTCGACAGTCTGGGAACCTCGTCTTCACTCTTTCCAGCTCAGTCGCTCCACGTCGCAGTGCGTCATAAAGCAGAGTACAACCACTCGCCTCAATGTTACGCATGTGCACCTAGAAGAGTGAAGCATTAATCTCTCACAATAGCAGCTCCTCCAGACATTTAATATTTATAGGCCGTGCATGAAATATAGCTGTAAGCAGGGAGGTTTATTTACTCTCTTGACTTTACAGTTCATTCATTCATTACAGTGAAAATAAAACGTGGTCTAATACAACAGCCCTGCATTAAATGTTGATAAAGGTACTGAGCATTTAGCTGTGAGAGCTGTGTTTTCATTTCATCATATTTCTTATTCTTCGCTTTGTAGAAATGCTGAATTGTCTAGTGTTGTTTCCACCTACAGAACAGGCATCTGGAGGCTATAGAAACAGAAAAAGACGTAAAACCCAGTCTTATATATGCAGCTGGCTCATTAATACACACTTATACTCTTCATTACTGTGTATTAACAAAAATTAACTTATATGCTGCTCATATAATTCAATAGATTTGTCATAAACACACTCTCCTTGTTCTCATGTGAACTAGAACGTGTCAGGTGCACGTAAATCTCGTGCATTTACCTTGAACTTCTCCAGATTTTCTGTGAACGTGTGGAGGGTTTTCACCATGGAGTCAAACTTCACGAGGCCAATGACGTGGTGGAAGTCGTACGCTATGCTCCTGGTGGCAAAGTTGTCAAAGAGCTCTTTCACAGCGTTGATTTTCTTTATTCCCGTGCTTCCGTAACAGTCTTCTTCCATGGAGGAGCTTGTGTCTACCAACACCTGACAAAAAAATAAAAAGTATGAAATGTACAGTATTGTTCGTCCTGCTGTTAATTCAGTAGAAATGTTAGAAATAGAAAACGTTTCTGTTACCATTATCGCCTCGTCTGGCGTCCTGGTTGTGACAAACGATTGGTCGTCTCTTTGGTGCCCAGTGCTTTAATGTTAAACACAAACAAACCTTTACTTTTCAGATTTAACCATTTATAATGAACAGGGTTCATAAAACCTTATAGCCATTCTTCAGCTGTATCATTTTGGCTTGATTCAGGTTTGGTTCAGGCTTGGTTCAGGTTTGGTTCAGGTTTGGTTTAGGTTTGGTTCAGATTTGGTTCAGGTTTGGTCCAGGTTTGGTTCAGGTTTGGTTCAGGTTTGGTTTAGGTTTGGTTCAGATTTGGTTCAGGTTTGGTTCAGGCTTGGTTCAGGTTTGGTTCAGATTTGGTTCAGATTTGGTTCAGGTTTGGTTCAGGTTTGGTTCAGGTTAGGTTCAGGATTGGTTCAGGTTTGGTTTAGGTTTGGTTCAGGTTTGGTTCAGGTTTGGTTCAGGTTTGGTCCAGGTTTGGTTCAGGTTTGGTTCAGGTTTAGGTTCGGTTCAGGTTTGGTTCAGGTTTGGTTCAGTTTGGTTCAGGTTTGGTTCAGGTTTGGTTCAGGTTTGGTTCAGGTACTCACGTGGCCGCCAGCAAATTCACATCCAGATTTTTCACTTTTCCCTCCAGACAATCCATCACAGAGATCATATCTCCAGCGCATTTGACTTTATTCAGATAAATGCCAAGGTTGTCTGACAAAGAGGAAAAACACACAACACACATTAAACATCATACAACTCCCTACAAATAAATAAATAAATAAATAAATTAATAACATCTGTTGTGAATCTTCAAGTGTGACCTGACTCAAGTACCTTCACTGAGCAGAACCAGGCAACTGCCGCTACATCCCAGGTCCTTCAGATGTAGAGGTGGGGTCACGTTGAGAAAAGGGAAAGCTTTTAGTCCTTCCACCATACTTCCAAAAGTCCAACAAGCATTGACCTGAAAACTGTCATTTCAATTGTACAGATTAGTGAAAACATAGCCTTAAACCAGCTGCAACACTGTGTGAATTCTGAGAAACAATCTTTCAAAGAAAGACCCAGGCGACATATGTGGTTAATTTAAAGTGTCGAGTAGTGAGGAGGTGAGGACCCAAGTGCAGGAGGAAAAAGGTGATGAGGCAGGAAGTATTCAATGAAAATAAAAGGAAACAAAAGGCGCTGCAGTCAGGGCAGGTAAATATAGAAGATAAAAGTCAAATGGGGATCAAGGACAAGAAACATGAAGACAAAACCGTAGCACGGAGACTAAAGCAAAAAGTGGAACATCAAGACTAGAGGTGAGACACGGAGACTAAATCATGGCATGGAAATAACATCAACGACATGACAGCGAACAAAGAGAAAGGCTTTAAAGCTATAAATACACAGGGGCAGAGGGATGACGAGACACGGGTGAAACTAATCAAAGTAAAACACAAGGAACCAATAATCAAGGGACAACACGAGGAAACACAAACGACAGGAAATCAAGAAACTTAACAAAATGTTACTATGTTATGTTACAACAGCAATGGAGGCAGTAATTCAAAATGAAACAGAAACAACAAACTACATCTTAATGTGTGAGTTTTGTTAAAAGAAATAAGGTGATGATACATACTTCTGACCACAGGTCTTGTCTTTATGGATCCAGAGAGGGTATGTTCTGAAGAATCGAGGCAAACTGAGCAGGACTTTCTCGATGTCAGTGGCTCTTTGTAATGAGCTTCCCAGCAAAGGGTCCTGAGTGCAGTTTGGTATTTTCTCTCCATCTAAACAAAATGACACAAAGACATGTGAAGTGCAAACAACATCTATCTATCTATCTATCCATCCATCCATCCATCCATCCATCCATCCATCCATCCATCCATCCATCCAGCTGTGTTCGGGTGGGGAATGGGTTAATTATCTCAACCAGCCACACTGGCTTCAGGAGACAACACCCTTCAGCTTCAGGAGCAAACCACGTCTCACCCGCTGCCTATTTACTTTACCCATTTATTTAATTATTTTTCTTAAATAAAATGCTTATGTAACTTATGTAATTATGATGTCTACCTCCACTCCATGTTGCAGCCAGCAACAACAACAATAATTTACTACCCTCTTCTAACCTCAGAGGACAAAAACGTCCATGTCCAAAAACTGCTATTAATTAATTAATATAGTTTTCTGATTTTATCTGCATAAATCTATTAAATTACTTTATAAAACTACCAAAAAAATCAATCATTTTGAGGAATTAACCCTTTAAATGGCAGTTTGATTAGTTGAAGTCACTGTTTTTATGAATAAAAACATGAAAAATTCGCTATCATATAACGGGGAAATGGCTGATTTTGGTGTTGAACACTAAAAATGACAAATTTGACCATTTTCTCACAAGTGAAACCCTAATACTGCAGAATGAATCATTTTATTGTGCCATGGCTGTAGTTATAGTGGAAGTCAATAGGACATTTCTGTCTGCTAAGGTTACAAGAGGCTAGTAAATTTTAAACTTGATGCTACACAAAGACTAATAATGCAATCAAGTCAGTATTTCAGATAACCTTCATCATACCCAAACTGATCGGAAACAAATGCCCTTAACCTTGTTAAGCTTACATGAGGTTGGTATTTTTTCTTCTTCTTTGTGTACTTTTGTTTTTTAATTTCAGAATTTGAGATAGAGTTTGTACAAAAAAAAAAATTAAAAAATCAACCAACACGGGCAAAATGGCAGCCAAATGAAGACGAAATTTTTCCCAAATGAACAAAGAGGGTTAAGTCAATGCTTTTATTTCACTCGTCATTTTCCAACCCTTAAAAATTTTTTACCTTCGATTTTCTGAAGAACGTTTGCTCGTTCGAAGACACCTGGTACTCCTGGTACTCGAACCGGTTCGCAGAAGTGTTCGCCACTTTCAGACACGAGGCTGATCGGAGCGTAGGCCTCTGTGCTGGACGTCTGTTTCTGTCAAAACAAGTGTGATACAGACAATAACATCAATACAAAATACTCAACACGAGCAGCTCGACTCCTTCTTATTATTACCCTACCTTTTTGTGTTTCACAATGAGATGTGCCCAGCAGTACAATGAATTCTCAAAAACGTCTTGGTCCTGGACGACTTTGTCCCCTCGGGGGACAAAGAGGCAAAAGCTCTCTGAAGAGAATGTACAAGCCCTCGACAACGGCAATCTGCAAGAAATTTGGCAATACTGAGCGAGGAAATAGACACTGGTGAACACAAGATAAACTTTTGGCTTTAGAATTACTGCACATACACACATCAGCCAGTTATGTGACCAGAACACCGTCATTACTGGTCTGATCCTAAAAATAACAGTTTAATGATCAGTACACAGAACTGTTTATGATGCCAGGCCTAATGTTTAAATAGTCAAACAGTTCATGTCGAAGTAAAAAGGACTAAACAACAGAATTACACCACAACTTAACAACTTTTACCTTCTGGTTCCTGGTCATTGTTTCATTCCTGCAGATTAACTGATGCAAACTCTGGGCGAGAGGGTTACATCCAGTCAACTTTCGTATGTAGGCAATGAGTTTGTTCTTGCGTATTTTTGAATAGTCACTCTAGAAGTAAATAAACAGATTGATAAAAAAAAGGGTTACTCCCTTTAAGAAAATATTACCAGACTGAGCAAACAACTACGAAGGGCTGAACACTGCAGCGTAGTACAGACAAACTTACAATAACATAAAGTGAAGACAAGAACACGCTGATTCCTTTCATGGTTTGTTGCACTGAAGGCACGACGTCATTAATGTAGAAGGTCTCCTCATACGGGGGCTCGTCGGAGAAGGATGACAAAGCGAAGGCAACCGTCGAGCCCTCAGAGATTCCGCATTGTTCGAGCGTGTCGCCAGATAATCTGCAGACACAACGGGCGTCAGTACTGGAGTTAACAGCTGCGAAATGACGCTCGGTGTAGTAATTCAGAATTACTTGTGTTGAAGGACGTTCACTGGAACACCGCTTGCATTTGACAGCTTGTGTGTCAGACTTGCAATTGTGTCGTCCTTCAAGTCTACCATCAGCTCAAAGTCTCCCTGAATGGATGAAAAGAAAAACGTTTGATAGGGTAGATAATTCATTCACTTGCCGTCATTTACGGCACTTATCTCCAGTCCACACTATTTTCCTTTATCATTCCACCTCACATGTATCAACATCTTTAGCTCCTCCGCTACATAGCTGAGACGCACCTTGAGCATGACGTGGCATCGAATGGCGTTCTCGCCAAGGTTTCCATCAAATTCTCGCTTTGGGATTTGAGGAGCGTGCGCCAGGTTTTCCTTGGGTGTGAATATGGCATAGATCACAGCTCCGTCTTCAATGTGTCGGTCTTTCAAAGACCCTGAATGACAAAACATTGTACCAATAAAGTAAAACAAAACAGAAACACTGTGCACTGTTCTACAGTAGGAAGATGTTGAGAAGAGTCAATTTTTGCGTGACTTTTGAATTGTTCAGTGCAGCTCATTTCTTTAGTGCTGGTTCCCAAAGTCTGTTTTTTAGCATACTACTATTCGGGCTATCTTTACCAAGCAGTTCCACTTAGATACTGATCTCCACTGTGGTCCTGCGATGTGTCTAATGAACTAGTTTTAAGAAACCAGAACACCGTCGTTACTGGTCTGATCCTAAAAATAACAGTTTTAACAGTTTCTTTTTTTTTCATCTTTCTAAAAGTACTAGCAATCGTTCCTGTGGAAGACGTCCACACGTGTCCGCTCACATGTGTTGAAGAAGGGGTCGTCTGTCAGAGGCATCCCGTCGACTGTGAAGAGACAGACTCCTTTGGTGCTGCCAACATTTTCAAGGTGGCAGATCCTTAACATGAGATCTTCAACAGTGTTTTGAGCTGGATCCAAATCTGTAACATCAAAATTTCACATTGTTCATGACCATATTATTTAAAAAGGGTGGTTTCATTTCAGGACATGGTTTGGATGGAGTCTCAGTTTCTGTCTTAAATCCCAAAGCACTTGAAAGTAAAAACTTTAAGGTAAACAAAGTTTAAAAGGCGTGTTCCTCTTACCTTGAATATGCTTTGGTTTACCACATTTGGGGTATGTGTACTGTAGATCGTAGGGCTTCAGAGATTTCTGCACAGGCATCACAGTTTGAACTTGGCGCTCTTGACCTCTGAGAGTTGGGATCATTTTTTTCATGGCTGAAAAACGATTCCTCTCCACGTGACTTAAACCTGTCAGAATGAACACGCAAAAATACACTTCCATTTCAAAATGTTTTCATTCCTATTATTTATTTAACTGATAAATTTGTAAGTTCTCATACGGTTTGGAGTTAGGTAGATTTGGAAGTATATACATCTGCAAGAAAACATTAAAACATTTAGCTGTTTATTATTAGGCCTATGTATGTCTGTATAGTGTTTATTAAATATATTATAGTAGTCTACTTGCAAAAAAATACGTCATGCGTACTGAGGGTGGAACTTTGAGGATGTATTTACCTTATTATCCTTTTAGGAGCAACAGGAAAAACACAATGCAAACTTGTAATAAATCCTTTCATAATTTAATCTGCCCTTGTGTTGTTTGTTGTGATTATACACTGTGATATTTGCTGGATTCATGACAGTCAGCGCTCGATCGCACACTTCAAAACCCTTTTGGAGACTGTATCTGTACGAGGCAATTTGACTTGGTCCCTGAAAAGGGTGGTGCCCCGAGGTTTACAAACGTTGTTTGAGACCATAGTGGACTGGCATAGCATTAACACTGCATGGGAAACACTGACGTGCATTTGTTGTCACTAGTGTACCTAATGAACTGGCACTGGTTAGTGTATATACAGATTCAAAACTCACTTGACTTGAACTCAGAGTTGTATTTGTATTAACCTCAATTCTAAGCTCACCCTCCACATGGATTTATATTCAGGAGTCTTACCCATGTTGGTTAGATCTTCATCCGTCACACTATCCAGGAAATCTCTCTCATCTTTCACACCAAGCTGCATGAACTGGTCGTAGTAAGACTCCAGTCTGTAGTGCTCCAGCAGACTGAACACTGCATCCATCTAAACAAAGGCACCACAAGATTTCATTTATCACTCTCAAAACTTACTTCACAAATAGTAAATACCAGAAATACGACATTTTGTAGCACTGAAATCAACATTTGTGCACTGAGCTAATCTGACTCTACATTCCTTGAATGAGACGTTTCCATGTTCCTGAAAATAGGATCACAGCTTTGCATTATTGCCTCTCTCCCTTTAAAAAGACACACACCAGATGTCTCACCAGGATTTCACAGCACTGACCAAGATGATTGTTGACTCTAGTGAGAAACATTACCCTAACAATTAAAGTCAGGAAATCACCTTTAAAAATGTAACAGAGCACATCTTACCTTGATGTGAGTCCGAGAGCGATACACAGAAAGAACCATACACAGCAGTTTGTGTCTGATAAGAGGGCGGTTGGTGACGTTTCACTGAAAATGAAACCTAAGAAATTGAAACCAAGCCGAATATATTAGGAGACAAAGAATGTGGAATGGACGGTTCTGAATCATGGTCACCAGGGTGACGTTGTCTTAACTCTCCTATTACCTTCGAGGTCAAACTGGCCCCATTCAATGTTTAATGTCTCTAAATATATGATTAACGTCACTATTTTTGCTTCATATTTAATGACACAGACACGGATCCTGACATAATATATGTTATTATTCTTGATAATAGTTCTGATAATAGTTTTTCATACTAAATGTTACAGATAACAAGAATATGTACTTAGAAATTATATAAAGCCAAAGGGTGGGGGCTTCATTTAGCACCACAAACTACATCCGCCAAAATGAGAATTACAACCTCATGCTGCTTCAACATAAACTGAACATTATAACAGATATAAAGGAAGATTTAATGCAAGATGGTTAAGTTATATATAACAATGCATTCGTTTTCACTAGTGTACCTAATTAACTGCCAAATTAGCTTATGTACACTGTAAAATACGTTTTTTAATTGTTTTTAAAAGAAAGTTTGCACCTCGGAGAAACAGACATTGACAGAAAGGGTTTTCGACATTTTTTTTTTTCTTCCTTTAATTGAACACTTACCTTAGTCCGCCTTTTTTAAACAAACAAGAGGGGATAGCAGTTTGGTGGTAAGGCTAGCGTAGAGATGGTTTCACCCACAGACATTAATACATTAATGTATTATGAACGTATTGATGTCTATGGTTTCACCTGGAAAAGAAAAATGGCGGAAAACTGCCAGACAAATTGTCAGAATTAAGGGAAACTAGAGGAGCTAACCCCTAGTAGTCAACGAGCTAATCATGGGGCTAAGTTATGCTGAGGCCGTGTTAAACATGCTGCTGTTATTTGGCTGGACTCTTTCAGTGTATCTGCATGTTAGTGTGTATGTGTTAACCGACTGGTGTTTAGGTGTAGTGATGTTGTCATTTATATTTTACTTAAGTTTTCTGTTTGCCATGTGTGCAACCATGGGACAGTATGCTAACCAATTTAGCCCTTTGTCTGCTAACTGGTACAGTGTTATTACGTGTTTGTGTAAGAATCACCATTAACATATTGTGTATTTTAGTGCTCTAATCTAATGCTCGTGGCCTGAGCTTTTATCCGTTAACCGTATGGACTGATGGAGATTCAGAAGCTGCTCTTCTCTAACGACACGATAAACGATGAGTTTGTCAAAAAAAAGTTGATTGAGGTACATACTCAACGACAGTTCAGCTATTGCAAAGATACGTGCAGAGTTTATAATCTCTGCATGTGTCTTGTATTCTGGTCTACATAGTCAGGTCTCTACATTATCAGTCTCACCTGAATCCAGTCGATAAGTCTCAGTTTTCAGTAGTGATGGGCGGATCGATACTGAAATATCGATCCTTCCGATACCAGGTATTTATGCTCTAAAATCGATTCCCAAATCAAAATATCAATACTTTCGATACTTCAGTAACTGGAGGCAATCTAGGGACATAGCGGAAAGTAACTAAACTATTGAGTTGTGGCAACACAACAAACCTTGTGAAACACCTCAGGTTAAACCACAACACAGAATATGAGGCATTTATGATGAGGACAAAGGAGGAGAGAACAGAGTCAGAATTAAGATGCAAGGTTTCATTTTATAGTAGTTCTTAATAATGAGAAAAATCATTTAATTTAATGGTCTTATTATTTTACTCTTTTATTTTTTAGTGTTTGAAACATTGTTTTCAGATATTTTGTATGACTGTGTCTCTGTTTTGTTTTTCTTTTGTTGTACTGTATTAGCTACTATCACCTGTAAACTATATAAAGCCAGATAGATCATGGGGATTGTTAATTTAGGAGAACTGACATAGCTGCAATAGATGTAGTGCTCCTTAGTTCAGACCTAGAAACCTACGTCCGTTACATCTCAACAGGAGCTATGACAATGGCATGGCAACAAGCTAAGAGTGGTTAGTAGGGTAAATTATGCCCCAGGCAGAGGGTTATAACCTTCCCCTACAGGATAAAAGTGTTCTTTTGCCTTAAAAACCTCTTGCAAAGTCTTGAGCCAGAGCTACTTCATTTTGTTTCAATATTTGGAATCAAAAATGTTCCACTGCAGTTTATCTGACATTTGGTTTGATGTAGCATTTATTTAAAACAAGATAAAATACTCATTATGACTAACAAGAGTTGATGTAGTTTGGTCTTCTCTTTTGTGAACATTTGTATAAAAGTGTAGAATAATATTTTGAGGTTTGGTTCTGACGTTATGTGAATACCCAAAAAATAATTGTTAGATAAAAAATTAGACAATGTAAAAATTCAAGCACTCCTGTCAGTAGTTCATTTTAATCCACACTTGGAGAAAACGTGCAATGTCAGACACAGCTGTAAAGTTTTAGTTTTTATCCAAACACACTGAGGGAATATTTGCGCAACTCTCAGGCCACCATGTTCCAAAATAAAATAGTGACTGTGTGACGTAGTATTACAGTCTAGACAGAAAAAAAATGGCTTCAAGACAATAACAAGTCTGCCTTTTATTTTCCTTTAGGTGTACGAGCCTTGTCCTGGTAGTGGTCGACTTCATGTTGGCACTGTGGCAGGAGGAACTGGCTGATGAACCCTCTCCAGAAACTGGGGCCCAGTGTGAACATTTTTGATGCCAGTGCTGCCGCCATGTGGTTTTTTGGAGTAAGTGAAAAACTGTTCTTCAATCAGTGTAGATGATGGTTGAGTGCATGCGGATTCTCGAGGCGCATCGCTGCTTTCTGGATGATGTATGGAGCCATCCGTCAAACTGAGACTACTAAGGCTTTGTTGTTTGTTATCATCCTTCACAGATGGAGCATTTTTATTCCTGTTAATCTCACGGTTGCTCTTCTTTCTGTCGTTTTGTCCGGGAGGGCTTCTATTTTCAGACGTGACTGAAGTCTTCAAAGTCCTCCTGTCATCATCTCTCTCTGGTGACTCTAAACTATCTCTACAGCTACGATCCTGTTTTCCATTTTCTCTACTTGATTTCTCCTTCGTTGACGCACAGCGGTCTTCACTGATGCTGCTGTTACCGTCTACATCAGAGACATGACTCGGAGCAGGAACAGGTGAGGGGGTGATATTGATATTTCTTGGCCTCCAGGCAGCGCTGCTTTTTCCCTCGCTCTGTGGTGATAAATGGCAGTTTATGCTCGGTCTGTGAATGCTGCGATGGGATGATAGATGGGTTTTGTGCACCGGTGCGTTTCTCTCAGATTTTGTTTGAAAACTTGAAGGCGCCATCCTGTTGTGAACAGCTCGGTCTTGCTGTGGAGCAGAGCTGTAGTGGTGTTCACTTTTAGCTAATATCTGATCGGAGGTGAAGAGGCTGTTTGCATGCCCAGAAGTGTCAGTGTTGTTGCAGGTGGGTGTTTTACTTGACTTATCTGAGGATGATGTGACTCTGTGCTGACTATGAGGTCTGGATAGAGACGTCTTGGCGAGAGGACGTCCACCTGGTGGCCGGGGTTTAGGCTGGCCCAGAGGAGGACGTGGATGTGGTCTTAAAGCTGATGGAGCTGTTAAAGCTGGCAGAGTCTCAGCACTTTGTCCTGCTGACGGTCTGGGGGATAGAGATCAGAAGAGGAATGTTATCAGAGAACATTGTTTGGCATCAATATGACAAAGGGAAGCACAATTGTAGGAATTGTAGTATGAACTTTTTATTTAATGATCAATAATAAAACATAGATACCTGAAATTGTGTTTCAGGTCCTTCGCAGGTAGAGAGGTCAAAGCTGCAAGCGAAGAGGGGTAGAGCTCCAAATCCAGTTGTATATTTTCTCTGAGCTCCCTCAGCTCTACACATCAACAAACACAACAGATATAACTGAAATAACTGGAACAGACTTTTCAACTATCAATAATTAAGTCTAGGCGTTACCATGAGGATACATCCAATCAGTTTTTATCTCAGTTAGCTGACAAAAACAGTGTAGATTTGGCCAGAGCCCAGGATCTCTCATTTCAACAGAAGAAACAAAGTTTAAAATGATTGTCAAAAACAATAATGTGCCACCAGATGGCAGCAAACGTCAAAGATTTGACTGACCTGCGAGCGAAGGTTCACATTTATCAGATTCACGATGACTCCGACGCTTGTGTTTAATGTTTCCCTGGAAGAAGCAGAAAACTTTTTACTTGTACATCTCAGCAGCATTTGACATAGATATAAGACCGTGGCACAAAATAGGACAGACTGGAGAAACGGGAAGAAACGAGAAACAAGAAAGAAAGCAGGAGGCTTCTGTAATCGAAAAGGAACGAGAAAAAAGGATAAAAATAAGAGAGGCATAAAGACGAGAGGAATGTGTGTGAGACCACTAAACGATTGAGCAGCAGTGTTCCATAATAATTTGGCCTCAAACATTTATATCCATAGCAAAAGAAAACCATAGCACTGTGTGTGTGTGTATGTGTGTGTGCAAAGACTGTAAAACCATAGCTTTGATTGCAACGCCTGCGTGTGTTTGTTAGTAATTGGCAGACTCCTCTCCTCATTTTACACCAGCACAAATGCTAATGAGAGTCTTTATAGCCACCGCACAATATATAGTCCATTACGCAAACACACACATATGCACACACACGCACCCAAACATACCCACGGGCCTGGAGACTGACAGTTAAAACGCATATTTCGTCCCCCCAGTGGGACTCTAACCAAAACCTTGTAGTGTTGTCTTTCAGAGCTGCAGACGAGGTAAGTCTCTGGAAGTGAGGCCACTGAAAACTTTATAGAACAGAAACACACACACACACTCCAAAAATAGGCTTTGTGGTCCATGTGGGGTTTGAACCCATTACCATGGCACTGACTTGCTGATATTTTAGGGAAAACTGGAAGCTTTCGCGATAATTCTCCGACATGGGAATCCAAATCCACCTCCACAAACACATACACAGCTTTTCCCTCAGCTAAAGGAAATGTTCGCTAATCCCTCCACCCAGTCTAGATGAACTCCAGGACGGCTTCCTTCTTTTTAATAATCTTAGGTGATGGGTCTACTAGCTTAATCAAGTTCGTCAGTCAGCAAAAATCTTCAGTCTGACCAGAACAGGCTCGTTTAATAGCTTCAGTCTAGTGGTCAACAGCTTAGCGCCGCATCTTAAACAGCATGACCTTTATAAGGCAGCACTTGTATAATAAATGTTGGAAATGCGTCACCTTAAAAAAAGTAACAATGCTGCTGTTTCACTTTAAGCTACAGCACGCTCTGTTTATTCTGCATGATGAGAATATAATGTGAATGGTTGGAGCCTGTGGTGTACAGGCTGGGACGGTGGGAGGTAGCTTCCAGTCTTGGTGGTGGTGTTGCCTCCTGCCGCTGCCACCGATTCAAAACACAGAACCGAAGTGCGGCGGCTTAAAGGCAGCAGATGCTGTAACGACCGCTCGCCGCCCGAAAGCATCTGGAGTTGCCTCATTCATCACCTGGACCAAAATCAGTCCGTCTCTGACTGCTTTAGATCAGTGAAGGGGCATCGAAGACAGAGGACTCGAGCTCTGGTCCTGCAGCGAGACGTTCGGTGGCTGTCTAGGCCGTGAGCTCTGGGTGAAAGCAGATTATACGTCAAATGCTGCACTGAGACGGACTCCATCATCTATGATGAATGAGCTCATTTAAATTGACTTAACTTGAGGAAAGATCAACATGAAGCAGAGGACAGGGAAGCTCAGTGTGACCTCAGTAATCCGAGTCGTGAGTCATCGTGACTCCTGACCACAGGATAGTGTCCGTTACTCTGGCTCCGAGAATATTCACTTAATATTAATGGGTAAAGCAGCAGCGACAGCTCGGTCTGCAGTTGAGAGTCTGGGGTACTTGACATACTTTCCACAACTTCAGGGTGAAGGCAGACTACAACTTTTTCACTCGACAGACTCCACGCTCGACACACACTTAAACAAGAGCAGAGGCGTGTGCGTGCGAGTTACTCTTAACTACAGTCATTACGAGGTGTTTCTCGGTGCTGGCCCAAGTCGTTATATGAGCCTACCTCCCGCTAAGAGAAAATGGGTCATTATGGCTGTGTTTAGAACCAATTTATGATCGGCTGCTACATGCAGCACTAAAAAGGCAATTAGATCACGATGTATCAACGACCAGAAATCTCATTGGCTCGATTTTAATAGCTGTTTCAAAAATGATATGAGTTAACTGCCCCGGATAAAACAAAATCAATAGAAATCTCAGTTGTGTGTGCGACACCATGCCAGTGTGTGAGGCAGAGGTCGGACAGGACACTTTATCTGGATTTAAAACAGTAACGCTGAGAGACAAACACTGTTGCTCAACAATTCTTGTCATTTAGCACTTTCCATTCCTGGCAATGACTGAGCTAATTACAGCAGGCCTTGAAACACACAAAACAGATGTCAATGATCACAATCTAAAAGAAAAAAAACAAAAAACAGTGATTTGGAATTCTTTTCCCTCTTAGCTCTGTCACACAGCAAGATCTTCCAGTGTGGATCACAAACCAAATTCCTATTCTCTGCCAAACATATGTAGGAACGGGGATCATGAAGGAGTGGATTGGTGATTGGTGATTCTCACTAGCTTCTCTATTGAACCTCCTCCACAGAATATTTAATTATGACCCTCTCAACTGTGCGAACGGATCAAACGAACTGAAACTCAGATGAGACTCGTTAGTACAGTAAAAACTAAAAAAACACACAAAAACTTTGAGGGTGGATTATTACAGTTTCCATTCCTCCAATAACTGATGAGCTTTTGCAGCTTATGAAGCAACGGTATCCGGCACAACTCGGCTTCAACACCATCCACCCCTGCAGCAACTAAAGGTGCACAATGGGTTTGTGCCATGCTCACGCACACAAAGACCGCAACCACTCGCTGTCCTTACAGGTATTGATGACACCTGCATAACCTTTCTGAAAAAGACCTTTACAGAAAAGTCTCTACAATTAGCCCTAAAGCCTCGGGTCTTAATCGCTGGAACAACACTCACTTGTGTTGGGAAACTTAATAATGTCTCCCCTCACTTTCCTGTATGTAGCTTTACTTCGCAGACAGTAAAAGGCCTGATGAGGCTTTCCAGAGACAGTACCTGCGCTGCTTTGTTTATCTTTCCAATGGGGTTTTCACTTTATGACTCTTTTTAAGAACGTCTGAATTATTTAAGTAGCTCTTTGTACAGCCAGCATAATGACACTCAGCAGCCACAGACTACGACCACTACTGATTCGTAATAAAAACTCGTCTGCTTTGAGTTCCCATCTTTCTTGGAAACAAGAATAGTTGCTGGCAATGTCAGACCAGTCATATAGGCATGCAGAGGGCACAGACAGACAATTTCCACATCTGGTCCGCAGAAAAGTCCTACATCTGGCTAAACTCAGCCTCTGCTCCTCTCATAATACCAGAAGGTGAGGCCAGACTGAAGGCATGAACGCATGTGCTTCTTCTTCCCATCGACTGATTCGCCTCGTGTGTGTCTAAAAGCGACTGTACATCATTTGAATGATTGGAAAGAGATCGATCTAACCCGGCGCTACAGCAGCTCTTGGCCGGGCGGATGGAAAAAGAAAAGAACTCGTTTAGACTGAGGTCTTGCCAGCTTCCTGTGAGGGTGCATGCAAGATTGTGCATGTTTGTTTGTGTAAATGTAGGCCCTGGCAGGGTTTCTGTACCACAGGGGAGTTAGCAGGTCTACTTGTGGGATTCAGGCTTCAGAAAAATCCGTTTGGTTCTAGGAAAAGTCAGATCAGCATTGTGCAGAACACATGCAACACTTGGAGAAAATAAGGACGAACTAAAGGTAAAGGAATTTAAGGGTGTAAACGTATAGGGGAGGATAAATTATACAACACATATGTGTAATATTAACACACTATTCAGGCATCGTAACTGGTACAATGCTTTGTACTGTGGATTGTATGAATGGGTAAAATCTATTCATGCTTTGATTTCTCTTTTTGTCTCCAGTAAATAATTAAAAAAAAAAAAAAAATGGATGATTGCTGTGGTTGGCTGTTTTGTATTCTGTTTTTTTTACCTTTAAATACTTTACATGTCTGGTCAAAGCCTCCCACTCTTCCTTCAGGAGAGACCTGGATAGAGAGAGAGCCAGAATGACTGATCAAACAGACAGACCTTAAGTGTATAATATGATCAAACAGCTGATACAGTAGCATCAGAATAGGTGCCCTGTTCAGCGAGTTTATCCTCTAAAGTTTTCATAAGGTACTGAGGAAACAGTGTCCTATTTTTCTTTTCCCTCCCCTTTCTCCCCTCACACTTTCTTCTTCTCCGGTTACATAACCACGCCAGACTTTATTCGCTTCTTTCAGATGAAAAAGAATCTTCTGCCGGCCCTGGTTCTGTCTGGGATCCATTTTCTGACAATGGGGCCTTTTGTTCTGGTCTAGTCAGGAAATGGGAGGGAGAGGGAGAGACAGGGAGGCAGGCCCTCTTCCAAGGTAGCTCCAGTGGCTACATTCCCCATGGGCCTCAGAGTGAGGGATGGAGGAAGGAAAGGAGGGATGGAGTATTAGGGAGTCACGGCAGCGACAGAAGCCACGAAGGAGGGCTGAGGGGAATACGAGGAAAAAAACCTGGAACAGCAATTATGTATAGCAGAATTGGTCAGAATTGGTCTTGGCTGGTTTGTGTTATGGTTGTATTATGGACACATGATGAGAATTCATCATGTGCCCTCATGGTGTGTACTCAGGTTGTATGTAGTGTACATGCTCTTGTTATGCAGGATTGGTAAAGACACATTATTTTGTGTTAGGAAGCACAAATAGAGTAGATTATTTAAATTTAAGATACATGATTTCACACTAGATAAATAGTCATTGTCTTTCGAGACAATGCAACAGAAATACCAACACTGCAAAAACAATAAGGTCATGTAGGGGTATCATTTATTTCCTCATTCAAATCTGAATATGTTGGAGCATCAATTATGTTTCGTTTCGAGACTCTGTAGGTTCACTACAATTGTAAGACAGTGATCATTAGACTCATTGTCTGATATATATTATTAATTATTAAACACTAGAGACTTAAACCTGTAATAACATTATTTTTGACACTTGGGGGCAGCAAAAAGAAGTTACGAGCATAAAACTAACATAACACAGTATCTGATGGAGTTGGGGAAGTCGGTGAAATCGTTACGAAACACTGATTTACTTACTGAGCAGATATGGGGTAAAATATATCTCTGTTTCTGGCTTCCCAGCTTCTATCCTGGATCATTAGCTTCTAAATGCTCCACTGTGTTCACCAGCTACTTGCTAACTGTGTCTATCTGCTGTTCGGTGCTGAGCGGGTTTTAAAAACGTTTTACTGAAAACAGCGGCCGATGGCGCCTTCAAGGCCTCTTCACGGGAAACAATGTGAGAAGGAGCAGTAAGGGCTCACTAGCTTAGAGTGTAACACCGCTCCATCAACTTACCTGAGGTGGTCGACCACTTGGTCTATCTCACTGACATTCAGCTTTTCTCTCATGGCCTCAATCTCATCTTCAGCACTTGACTGGACTGAACAGTGAGAGCCTGGTCTGAAGGAGAAGAGAATACAAGTGGAAACAAAAGAGGATTAAAGGATATTTTCTGCACCATTAGAAGTGCAGTATCGTGTCAATGAAACATGTAGATTCTGTTGCACCTGTGTTACCCACCTGCTTCCAGTAACGGTTTGGTCAGGGTTGCTACGGTTACTATAGCAGATCTCACTGTGACTGAGGGCGTAGTTTACAGTCTCAGGTTTGTACCGAAACAGGAGCTCATCATTTCTATAACAACAAGAGTGAAGAAAAAACACTAAACCTTAACAAAAGTCTGTTCATTGAATGTGCTTTTGAACCCAGTTTTATCATAACAGTGCTAATATCTTTAAATATAAACTCAAAGACACAAAGAGAACTGTGGAGCTGTTTTGTATCTGTGTGTGCTCTGAGATTGGTGAATGTGTATAGTAAACTTCAAATTGTCTATTTAGACTAACAATTAAACTGAGATTTGTCAGGCAGACCTAAGTTCAGTTCATAAACTGTCCAAAAAGGTTAAAACAGAGAGATAGACAGCAGCAAGGTTTTATCTCCTGGGAGAAAGAGGAAACCAGTGGTGTAGGCAGCTGCAGGTGGGGAGACAGCTCGGTCCGTTCTGCTTAATCGAATAGACTTTGCATGAGGAGAAAACACATCTTTTCATGCCACTGAGATAATGACCTGGAGCTCTGTGTGTGTGTGTGTGTGTGTGTGTGTGTGTGTGTGTGTGTGTGTGTGTGCTAGGAATGAATGGTTCGACCATCAGGACCACACAAGCAGAAGCCAATAAGATAAATCAGTTGACTTTCACAAGGTACACACCCATCCACGCACACACCCACACCCATTATTTGTAAATAATTCAAATTGCAGGAAAAAGGTAGTTGTGTTAGATAAAGTGTTCTTTGCTAACATGTCTGGGAAATTAGATTAATGATAACGCTCACATACAAGCAAATAAAGATTTTAATGGGAGAGTATGACGGAGAGAGAGAGGCATTACGGTCTCCATCTCGATGCGTTGGCAATATTGTCTCAATTTCCAGGCCCACAAAGCATATTAAATTGGACTAAATTGACAAACAGAGGACTGTGGAGCTTTATTAACTGGAAGTGTTGGTAGGGAGAAGTGTGTTGGGTTTACTCCTGAAAGCCATTCAGCTGATACGCACTTGGGGGGCAGCCTAATTGAATGATCAAAGGCTTGAAACGCACACATCAAGGAAGTATCAAGGTCAACAACTGTACCAAAGCCAACTTCAAAGAGAAAAGGCGATTTGTGCTGGCACAGTCTGTGTGGCACCAATACTTTCTTGGCAGTGCTCCTGCACAGCCCCGAAACAATGGGCTACATTACCCGGCCTGAAAGGAACTTATTATAATCGATTTACGATTTACGAGCCAGAGGACTTTATGAGAGTGACTTGTGATGTTCTGTGCTTTGCTCCGAGACACGTTAACAAGACGCTGTGCTCTTACGATCATCAGACCTGTACCTGGGTTACCTCACGTATTTTGTATATCTTTTAATGCATGAATGAGATTCTGTAGTATGGAGAGAGAATTAAATAATCTTGTAGAAACATTAAGGGAACATTTCTTCTCGTCAAACCACATCATTCATCATAAATTATTGGATGACTTGTCATTAGACCTGGTACATACATTAATTTGTGTCACAACATACCTGCAACTCATTCATATTAGTCTAAGCTATGTTGTGTGTTTAGTGCTAATTAGCTCATTATTTAATTAAAATGCAAGCACAGTGAATATTATACCAGTTAAACATCAGCATGTTTACATTGCGACTACAAGAATGTCAGCATCATGGATGTGAGCTAGCATGCTAACGTTAACATTTAGCTCAAAACATCCTGAAAATACGTGCAGTCAGCTGCTAACACGGCCGTAGACTCTCAGTCCCGTTTCTCATATGATGTCAGTGAACTTGATCTAATTGTGCAGCAGCAAATAAAAATATGTGCAGATTCTACAGAACAGCTGTGGTTGAGAACAGAGGCCGGAGAGCGACGGCGTGAACGAAATGAGCGCACACATGCGCCGAGAGCCAATAAAGAGACACCAGACGTCAACAAAAAAGACAATCGCAATAAAAAAGGGCAGTCGACAAATTGACAGGCAATAAATGGCAGGTCACAAAGCGGAGAACAATCCATCTTATGTCACGCTTTTCCTAAAAGCCCTCAGCAGAACATGGTGCAGCATTCCTGGCAGCACTGAGCCTGTTGCTGGGACGGTTACTGGCCTAAACATAGGCAGACTCACACGCACACACTTACACATTTGTATGTTGTCCCAAACATATCATGTTGTCATGACTTTATTCAGAATAATTTTTTTTAATGTGCCATTAAACTGCCGGTTGCCACATGCTCATCTCTGCTCTGAGTTGTGTAATTAGCTGTAGAAGTTTGGAACTGGGAAGTTATATGATACTTCATCGGGGGCTTATCAGTCCCTTATGACATATAAAAAACTAGTACCAATCGCTATTTCTCTACAGTTTATAGCATTACGCAGATAGTGTTTAGGCAACTCTTTAATATAGAAGCTGGCACTGACTTTAAATCTAGGCTGCTGTTTGTTGCCATTTAGACAGGAATGTATGTCTCCCTCTAATAATTGTCCTATTGTTCAACAATTCCCAAAGCAGTTTGCACAATCCCTTCTCCAAAAACCTTTGTTCCGCTGCTTTCACATTCCATTTTGACTGACATGGGAACACAATATAGCATTTTATGGTGGTCTTTGTTTGGGTAAACATGACGTTAAAAGTGTGAGATTAACTGCCTGTCCCCCCCAAAAAAAAAAAAAAAAAAAGCTAAAGAAAAGTGTTGTTCTCAGTCTGGACTATTGATCAGGACAAAAATCTATTAAGCACATAAAATGTGAAGGAGGGGAGAGAAAAGAGGGAAGAAAGAAATTGCTTTTTTTTGAATCACTCTAATGGCTGTCTATATATCTACAATCAAAACTGAAAAAGTAAAATCTGGTCTGAGCACATAACACGTACTGTCTGGAAAGTGTTGTGCAGAAGTGCGCTTTGTCTGGAGCACACTGTGGAATCTTCTTGAATGTATTATGTGTTTGCAAATACTTAAGCGGACTTATTTCTTTGTCTCCATAAATTCTCGTTTGGCAATATAATCGTAACAGCAAATCGATAAGGCAATTTGTGATGTGCTTCTTTTAATTTACTTCAAAATCTTATTAATAGGAACTGCTTCAAAAAAACAGGAATAAATAATGGAAGTTAAAAACCTTTCGCAAACTCATTAATAATAAACATTACGGTAGATTTATGTGACTGAGATGGTAACTACCTGCTGGCCCGCTCTCTGAGAGTCTGCAGTAACATCTTGACCTCAGCTCTCAGCAGCTCTTTCACAGCGGGGGGGTCGGCCAGAGGGGAGCCCTGCGGACATGGGAACGGGCTTCCTCCCCTGCTGCCATGGTTCCCTCCTCCACGGCTGACCTGACACATCTCGCCCAGCATCTCAGCCTGCAGACGTCACCAGAAAGAGGACAAGCAGAGGTTATACGTAAACAACCTGATATATTATCCTATCAATAGTAAAAATATATTCTCGTGTTGATTCCCTATCAATAAATTGAAATATTTACAAGCACGAGGGGCTTGTGCTGTAAATAGATATCTTCTAAAACAGAGTAGATGTTCCAACCCATTCAGTAATCAGCAGCAGCAGCAGTGAAGCAGACATGGAGGGAGAGAGAGCCTCCCCGCCCAAGGACACCTTGAAAGTGGAAGATTGTTTCTTTAAAGTCTCAGTAAACCAATAATGTGATGACGACGTGTGAAAAAGCAAATAAAACTGTGAGTAAAGCAGATTTTCCTCTGCAAAGGAGGGGCTGTAGATGCAGGATGGATTCTTTTAAACCTTCATCAATTTATGCCAGAATAAAACTACAACTACTGTGTGATTGAATGGGAAAAGGGGATTCTAGGTAGTTCATTTACAATCTACATGTCAATACTTAATGCAAGGATATAAAATGTGTATATTTTCAGTTAACATGTGAGATTATACTTGAAAAATAATTTTTAAAACATGCAAACCTGTTAGACGGATGTAAACAACTGTAGTGTAATGGTTCAGTGTGTAGGATTTAGAAGCACCGGGCTGTGGGGCTGCAGATTGCTACCGACTGAATCCCTCAGGCCTCACTTTCAAAGCGTGTAAGGAAACCCTGCAGTTATGGCCACTGGAACAGGACCATAGAAAATTCTATAAGGTCCCTCTAGAGCCGGTGTTTGGTTCCTCCAATCTGGGCTACATGGTTGCACTTAAATATGAGGGGTCATTATAAGCAATTATAGTTAGTTGTGATTATACACGGATGATAATAGTATGTATTCAGTTTCTCTTCTCCTGGTCCTTGAACTGTTTTTGTGTTTCAGTCATTTAAGGGACTATGCTGCAATTTCTTCTCCATTTTTCCCCTCACTTTATATTGGTAACAACACTGTCGGAGCAGGTCAGCGTTGCAAGAAGACATTGTTTACTGTAAATGTCTGACAGTTGAGCCTGTCTTCTTAGAACAGGAAGAAATTAAACTTTTACATGCACAGGGACATGAAATGAGAAAACGCCGCACCAGTTTAACAAGCGCTCACACTACACTGGGCAGAAAAATATTTTAGGACAGCCATTGGACAAAAGGTCTTGTGTGCTGTGAGACTAAAGTCTGGATTACATAAACACCTCAACACCTGTTCCAGTCACTTCTGTCATGTCGCAGTCAAAGGCTCCGCTTCAAAGGAACGCACAGGAGGATACTAAACACGCCACCTCTGGTCTTTGCGTATTGGCACAATCCACTAACACGGCAGCTTTTACACAGCTTCTCCTGCACTTACACAGGCCGCTTTCACTCGCACCTGCTTCCTCCGCGCCGTCTTTGAGTGTTGAGGTGTTTATGTTACAGGAATCGTGGTTTTGCTGGCTAACGAGCCCTCTCTGCATTTTGTTCTCCCTTGCTTTGCTTTGAGGCTGTTGATCTCATCCAGAAGCTATTTTAAGGGAACACTGTTCAAACATGTCAGTTAAAAACCCTACCAGGAGCTATTACGCCGAATTATTTTAAATTTAAAATACATTTACCTGAAAGGGCTCATTTTCATTCAGCTTAGAGAAAAAAGAGTGGGGGTTTAGGGGGAGGCACAAAGAGATTGGCCTTGTAAGGAGACTTAAAAAGAGAATCTAATATTTCCTCTGATCTAACCGCCTTAGACAATGAGGGCCTTGATGGAGGGAGGAATGGCAGCGTCGAGGAATGGAGGAGTCGCCTGCAGATCTGCTATTACTTTTCACAGTCGTTCACTGAGGGATGGAATTCATTACATGGGCTGCAAGAGAAAGAGGCAGGGACAGAGAAGAGAGAGATTTGGAGATAGGCTGACAAGGAGAGGGAAAAAAGAGAAAAGGGAGTGATCCACCCTTCACTGAACGTAATAAGTGAAGGAGAACCTGTATGCACTGTAGTTGAATGAGGCATCCTGTGCTCTGGGTTTTTTTTCCCCGTGGAAATTTCTCAAAGCTTTCAGCCTAAGTCTTCTTTTTCCGTCTGGAGCCTTTACAATCAGCCACCGCATACCCTCAACTGTAGGTGAAGAAATATCAGAGCAATAGTCAAAGCCACACATACACAGAGTACAGATACGCTAACTCACACACACGCACACACACGGTCAAAGAATATGTGTTGCTAACAGTCTTATCAAGAGTTGAGGATTAGCCTCTTTAACCCTGTTCTACGACCCCCTGACTCATTAAGCTCACCGGGCCTCTTTCTGTGTGTACACAGCGTGTGTGCGTGCAGACGGGACCGTGTTTGCATATGAACTCAATTATTCTGCAGCAACCTGAATGGAGTGTTATTTTGATGCTTCTCTAAAATGTGCTTTAAGCACAAAAAAAAAAAGATATTTATTATTCATTAGTGAACTGAATAAGTTTAGGCCATTGAGTTGGCTTGTTAGAAAGGGAGGCTTGCGTGCCTTTTACCTTTGAAAGTATTCACCGCATGTTTTATAGCTGACATGTGGTTTTCACGTGTCAGCTATATGCCACAAAGCCAATATACGGTCAGCATCTACACAT
Source organism: Mugil cephalus (assembly GCF_022458985.1). Classification (NCBI taxonomy): domain Eukaryota; kingdom Metazoa; phylum Chordata; class Actinopteri; order Mugiliformes; family Mugilidae; genus Mugil; species Mugil cephalus. Next base: position 12,399,146 of record NC_061776.1, read on the forward strand.
CGCGGCCTGGCAGTTGAGACAAACTATGTCCAGGTGTTTCTCTGCAAACAATGACTGGCCTGTTCGCGCACGACAGGGAGAGGAGAGCAGATCTACAGAGGTTTCAATACTGAACAAACAGAAGAAAGAAGCTAGCAGAAGGTAGGAGTGCAGAAACATACAGAGGAGGAAGAAATGGATGGGAAGAAAATGGTGCTAGAAGGAGAGATGTGGAAAAAAAATACATATTTTTATATTCTGCACAAACAAGCATGACCTCTTACGTAAGTCAGGTTGAGAGGAATGTTCTTTCAGTAGAGTGGGACCCAAGTATTGTATTCAGAGTGAGCTGTAAGGTTAAACATTGGAGGGTTTTCAATGCAATAGTGATTTGAATTGACTTAATCAGACGACCAACAAAACATTAATGTGTATCTAATGGAAAACAACTTGAGCATTTTAAAACCAAACAATGAATTAACAGTAAATCAATCGACAGTATAAAAAACATGAGTTTTAACATAACTGTTATTCTCTGTATCATCACATCATGAAGTAGTATTTGCACCTCAGACGTGACCTAGAATAGACCTACTTACTGAGCTGTGTGTTCCACCTTAGCTTAGATCTCGCATGTAGACCCTGCACATCCGTCTTGGGTGAGGTCATTTTGCCAGCTCTGTGTTTTCCATACAAGGGGCTTCGGGGGCCGAGGGTTTGAATAAATATTGATGTCTGACTGGCTCACATTTGGACTTCGCTGAGGCACAGTGCCAGTTAACCCTCGTTTCATTTTTTATTACGGACTCTGGAATCAACGCGTGCAGCCAAACTAACCTAGAAATGACTTCAGAGTTCTTAAATTACATCGCACAGCCAGGAATGATTAGGAAAGCCATTGTTTGATTTTGCTTTGCGCAACAGGAAATTCTTGTAGATGTTGTGGTGGTATTCTTGTGGAAATCCTACTAGAAACAGACCCAGACTCCAAATTCCCCGAAGGGATAAAACTGTACGGATGATGAAAAGGGGTTTATGTTTTGAATCTGAAGCTAAATTTAGAAATTAGGCACTGGATATGTTCTAACAAAAGGCATCCAACACTTGAGTCATTAAAAAAAAAAACCTCTCACCTCAGCGTACACGTCTGTGTACATGTCTACCAGGGAGTGGCCCAGTGCTGTGCGGATCTTTTGTAGCTCTGACCCAGAAACATGCTCAGCGATCAAGCTCCACAGGGACTGGCTGGGGCACCAGGGTTGGTTTCCATCAGGTGAATGCATACGAATGGCAATCTATGAGTAAAGGAGTGAAAATGAATTATGGAAACATGTAAACACAATTATACTATAATTGCTAATGGTAGTTTTAGCAGCATGACACTCTACTAAAGCTAGAGTACAATTCAGTGCATTGCCTAATGTACAACTCTGAGGTAAATTAGTGTTCATTTGAGTATTTTTATACATTATATTTCAACTACACATTTTAAAGGCAGCACTGTACCCCACTGCATCTGTGCGAGGAACATATGAGCTATATATCATAGCAATGAGCAATGCAGAAACTATGCAGCTTCTCTGCTAACTCTCTGCTCTGCTAATCCAATAAATCTTATCTACCAAAAACACTGGGAAAGACGCCCAAGCAAACTTAGCAGTGATGTTAGTTTTGGTAAAGGCTAACTCCAGGTATATAGGCTATACATGTGGAGCTAACGTTTCACTAAGGATAAACGAAACGTTCACTCTACTTATTTCAAACACTGACGGGGAAAAGGTTTCCACTGCTTGCATCAAACCGATGAGAAGTTTATAAAAACCGCTTTTAGTTTGTTGCAACAGAGAAACAAACGCTGACCTTTTTTGGCGAGTTGTGCTGGTATTTGGCAAGGCTGTGGTATCCAGGGACAACGTTCCAGTTGCTAAGGACAGATATCGCGAGATCAAAAAGGAGCAGACAACGGTGAGATTGTCAAAAAAGAAATCTTATTTATCCACGTTTTTGTGTTTTAATAAAATAAAACAATACAGTGTGACATACAGTAATAATAAAAAAAACAATGGGAAAGAAATTGCGTTTTGCTCGTGTTCAACATAATGTAAGTTTTTAACAAGTAATAAACAAGACCACCTGCGCTATTGTCTGCATTTAAGTGTATCTAGGGGAGGGACAGAATTCAGCTGAGACTGGTCTGTGATTCACAGGAAAACAGTGAATGCAACTTACCTCCTCTTTATGCCCCAAACCTTCACTGACTTCCGGGCTCTCTGCAGAAGTGCCCCTGCAGACCGCTGTGGAGGCAGAGGGGACGCTAAAGGTTATATCTTTCTTGGTTGACAATGTAGCAAACTATATTTAAGAAAGAAAAAAAAACTTGGATTATCGAAGCGAACCCCAACTGGACTACAGTTGTCGTTTCACTTCTCTGGCGCACTTTAAAACTTTTCGTTTGTTTCTATTCATCAGATACACTATGGCAAAGCGCGTTTCACTGGAGCGCAAAATACGCACGGCCGTTTTGGCACTTCTGATTTGCGCGCAGGCTGGTTTTGGCTTCTCGGTCGCGGGACAGCAGGAGAGCACCTGCGAGGCCAATGGTAGCCTATACTACGTCGGGGAATGGTACTTTCTGGACTCTGATCACTGCACCCAGTGCGAGTGCACCGCCGAGGGCTCCGCCTGTGCCCGCACTGAGTGCACCTCTCTCCCGGCTGCGTGCATCCATGTCAGCCACTACCCCACAGACTGCTGCCCCAGGTGCGAGAAGATCGGCTGTGAGTACCGAAGTGTGGTGTACGAGCTTGGGCAGAACTTCCAGGTAAGTCTGAGCAGAATGAGATATGGCCGCTTGCACACATGTCATTCAGGGTTGGTGAAAGTAACCCGGCCTAAAAGTGTGGTTGCTTTTTTGTCTTTTTTTATTATTATTTTTTATTTATTTTTAATGTGGAATCCCAATGCAGATACATTATGATATAAAATTATATATAAAAGTTGTCACTACATGGATATAAGGACACTAAGTAAATCATAAAAACAAATAGAATGGATTTATAATGAACATTTTATAACAACATGAGCTGAGCCAAACTACTGCACAGGTTATATGAGTAAAATATCTGTAAGACACGTTCCTCGATCATTTCTCTAATTTCTTGGCAAAATAGTTTTCTTTATGCATCTAAACACGCCTTAAATTTAACACACACAGGTGCACAATGTTTCATTATTTAAGTGTTAAAGGTTAAGAAGCATTAAACTAACATTTAAGGAAAACTCATTTTGTATGTGTATAGACATAGGCTTTAAGATAAACTGTTATATCTCATAATGAAGAATTGTCCTAAAGGTGTTCTCTACAAACACATGATGGTATAGTTTCATAAATATTTGTGTTCATAAAAACTGTTGAACCACAGGATGGTATGTTATATGGAATAAGCTCACAGCAGAGAATTGGAGGTAAACGGCGCCCCCTTTTGAGATGGTAGGAGGACGAGGGTTGGGTGTGTGGTGCTGGTGTATGATGCTGTTGTCATTTTTATCAACAGTGAAAAGTTCCCAGAACATAACAGGCTGTCAGAACTGATCAGACGCCATTTAACAGATGAGATAATTATTATTCTGTAACAAACGAGCGTGAGACTGTGTGAAAAGGACATGAAAAACTAATTTAAGAAAATTTAAATTAAACCTCTTGAAATTTAAAGATGTGGTGTTCAGTTGTAAAACTTTTGGTTTCCCGGGACGTCACACAAGCCAGTCCTTTGTTCCCAATATTAATACCTTTTCATAAGAATTCACAGCATGAAGAGATCAGAAATGATTACATGCAGAGTGTCACGGCGTGTGTGTTTGTGTGTTTGTGTTCCAGCCTTCAGAATGTGAGCAGTGCACTTGTGACAGTGATGGCATCGCCCGCTGTCTAGTTGCAGATTGTGCCCCCCCACCATGTGTCAACCCTGTCTACCAGCCTGGGAAGTGCTGCCCTGAATGCAAGGAGGGTATGTTGAAAAAGTTTTGAAATAAAGTACAGGATAAGTTTTTAAATACAGGAAAAGTAAACACAAAAAACTTCTCTCTGTTCTACTCTACTTTGTTATATTATAACATGTGACATTTGTGTACATATATTATAAAGTGTCTGTCCTCTTCTAATTGTAAATACTTGTGCAATATTTGCAACTGTCACTTTCTGGAAGCAGCTGCAGTGAAACAATTACCTTGAAGGATTAACAAAGTATTCTGAGTTATAGAATCAACCAAAAAAAGTCTCCACCCAAATAAAATCTGACAGTTCGTTGAGTCACTTTCAGCTGTGATTACGTGGCAGCATTCACTGTGGCATTGTTTCGATAAGAAGATTTATTTTCCATCCAGTGCTTCATTCATTTTTCTTCCAAGTTCTGTTATTTTTCTTCGATTTGATTTCACCAAACGCATCAGTTGGTGTTTAATGACTTGAAAGATAATCATCCGTGCAGTTATTATCCAACAGGAGGCTCGTACCTATTTATTTTATACATTTTGATATACTTTTGATTTATTTTAGGCACCATCCTGAGGTTGTGTTTCTTTTTGACATTTTAATAAGGATACAGGGGCCACTGTGTTTGGACAATGCCTTCTACTTGACTCCCATGTCTGAGTATCCGTTTGGCTTCAATTGCACTTCCCTTGATTGCTCTTCTCCCTCCAGGCCCTAACTGCTACGTGGATGCGACGCGCCGTCAAGTGATCCCTGCAGGAGAGCCCGTCTGGGTGGACTCCTGCACCAAGTGCCGCTGTCACGACGGCCAGGACGCCGGCTACTGGGAGGGGAACCGCCTCGCCACCTGTGCCCGCCTCAAAAACTGTATACCTGAACAACCCCAGCAAAACTGATAGTCCTCTATCAGCAGGGAGCCAGCTGCTGCCTTGAAGTACACGTCCTTTAAAGGCTGACAACTTCTATGTCAGAGAACACGCTGTACTGTCCTGTGCAGATAAAGCCAGATGTTACAAAAATAAAAATATAAACAGCAAACCAAAGAAATAAGGACTGATTAGCTGCCACTTAACGAGGATTATTCGTCCAACATGAAACAAACAAGCCTAGACTTCAAATCTTACAAATTGAGTAGATGATTGTTAATCAGGTCAAGGAGGAATTAAACCTATCTCCATTTAAAAAGAATTCATCATTAAAGAAACAAAAAAGTGACTTTGCTCCAGATGTTTGAACTCTAATTTTATCTGCTTTTCCACAGTTTAGATGAGATGATCTTTAGAGAGAGAGAGGGAGAGAGAGCATGCAACGTGTTTTTATAGGTGGTAGTTACCCGGGAGCCATTTAAAGCCGCATAACAAAGCCAATGAATGAGATTACTGGATGATAAGCAATTCTAATTGACCTGTCACAAGTCGATGCAGAGCCAAGGCGCTCGCACGGCCGTGATGCAATTTAGACTAGGAAGTGGCTGAGCGGAACAATGGGCAGTTTTCTAACTGCGCTATGAGTCTTTGTAGGTTGATTTCCACGCTAATTGAAATATACCGACTGAGAGTGTGGCCTCACGTGCGATTGTGCGAAAGCTGTGGTCTGTGGCCAATATTTGAGAGCAGGGCTTGATCTAATGGAAATATGGGGATATGGGAATGGAAAGCGATCTGTAATTTACCCGCTTTATTGTTTTGTTTGTTTTTCTCACGTGAAAGAAAACGCAGCAACTCCGCTACAAGCCGTACGATGAAATATATCGTCGTTTTATGTACTTTAGGTGCATGTAGCAGGTCTTCTGACAATTATTTGCCGCCATCCACCACATTAATGATTAAACGAAAGCCAAAAATAGACCCCACTTGTTACACTGTGTGTTTACGCCAGTCCACCAGGATGCTGCTCCAGCTTAACAGCCTTAATTCTCCCTCAGTGGCTTTTACAAATAAGGTCTGAGCATCTTCTGCTGTATTTGAAACTATCTGGCAAGCCGGAATTGTTTTTCTCGCTCAGTGTGTTCCCTCAGATTAACCAAATGATGTTATCCGTTATGTAATTAGTGAAATTACTCAAGTTAACTGCCGTATTTCATTACTTTCCCACCAGTTACCAGTCATTATGCCAAGCTTATCGGCTCTAGCTGCTTGCAGAAAAGTGCTCAACTCTTGTGAATAAATGCCTAATTTTGTTTTTGTTTTGTTTTTTCCACAAGTGCAGGACCAATCTAAAGGGACGTGAGTCACGCCCATACAGCTTGTACTTTGTATCTACTGAACATCAGCTTCGCCAGAACCTTATGTGAAGTTATTCCAAAATAAAACCTCTTTTCATATATGTTGAAGATATTTGTTTTGAGTCTTTTTTCCCCTTCAAGAGGATAGTTGTTGTTTGAGAGGATGCCCTCTTGATTTCCCTGCAGAGCCAGGGAATGTGTTGTACTGTTGTCGCAGTGAAGGCGGGTTTTGTACAAGAGGACGGACTACAGCGGGATCGCACAGGTTTATCCGAGTTGCCGAGGCAACGGGAGACAGGAAACAAGGGTTTCCAGCAGCTGCCAATATTACATTAGGAAGCTCTGGGTTAGCTCAGCCTGCAGGTGAAAACTAATTTCTTACGAGTTGACCTGGACTGTTAAAGCCTTCAATAAGATGGCAAAAAAATAAATAAATAAATCACAGAAAAACACACAATGATACAATCTTTAACATCAGATTTATTGATTGTATAGAAAAAGTAGGTTTGATATGACATTATGCATTCTATATAAGATATAACATTTTCAACATTCAATGTACAAAAAAAAAAAAAAAAATCATAACGAGAGGTACAGTAAATTTTTAAAAACACCCACAGGCCTGCTGTCAGCAGCAGACGAGCAAAAAAAAAAAAAAAATGTATCTGAAAGAGTGTTTCAAATACTTTGACCCCCTGGGGTGTGCTTGAGTCAAAAGTCCAATAAGAAACATCAAGCACTCCTCGTGGTCGATTTATTCCTCAAGTGAAGGAAACATTTCTTAAACTACTTTTTTTTTTTTTTTTTTTTGCTAATGTTCCTGTTGTTGAGCTTTGCATCTTTAAACCAGGTCGTTGTTTATACACACTGGGGCCCCATTCATTTTTTTTCTCAGTGACTCTCAGGTGGTAAAGAGATTTCCAGTAATGCGTCAGAGGAGCCTTAATGAAGACTGAGTGATCTTCAGGGACACTCCACCAATTTTAAAGCTGAGTTTAATCATCACAGCCACGCTGCGTGGTAAATATCAAGAGGTGAACTACGAGGAAGAGCCAAAAAAAAAAATGCACTTCCCCAAACGGCCACTTGAGGCTGACAGACCTTTGTATTAAAATGCTCAGAAATGTACAACAGAAATAAACATGATTATGGTCCCGGTCTCATCTCAGCCTCGTCCGTTTGCCACAGATTATTTACACTCCGTCTCTGTGCGCATCTGAGCTCCCGAGATAGACACACTGAGCTTCAAAACCACTCACCCACGGGTGACGTCAAGGAGGGTCCATCAACCTTTGTATACGGTCAATGTCCCCCCCTCCACTGCTGTTGCCATGGAGAAGAAATCAGTCAGAGACGCCAGTAACTGTGCCAGTCTCTTCTAACCACAGTACTGTCTTCCTTTTGTCCTCCCAGGTCAAAAATAACCCGGTTTGTTTGGCTATTTATAAAGATTAAACGATTCACTTAATTCTGTGTTACATCTAATTTCTAGATCAAATTTTGTGATATAGGAACATTTGAGATCTGATCACTGGTTAAATCACTAACAACTGATCCAGATGTGAAACCATTTAAGCTGCAGATTGTAAAATCAGTTGGATACTTTTTCCCCCTTCACATTGATTAACTTTATCTCAACGTTTCCACACTTTCTAATGGAGGTAGGTGTCTTCTCATGATTTAACTGCGCCAATATGAACAAAATATTTCATCACACTTCTTCTTCTTTTTCTCCCTGAACGACACAGTTTTGGCATCAATTGACTTTTTCCTGGCTCGCACTAACTTTTAATCTGTCTCTTTAAAGTCACCAAACTTTCTGTAAAGTCACACATAAAATTGATGAAGTGCCCCATCAGTAGCGTGATCCAATAAATGTAAAATCTCATCTTCTGTGAACGGATTACGACGCGTTTTCTTTTTCTCTTTTCTTAAATGAACAGGTGTCTTCAAAGAAATGAAACGGATATGACTGCATGACAAAATGAAATGAACCGTATCACCTCACATCCTAAACAAGGACTTTAAAGCTGGATATATAGAGAGAGAGGAGGTGAGCAGATCTGTAATATTGAACAGAGTGAGCCGCAGACACTTTGGAGAGGGGGCGGTATCGACCTCTCCGCGTGTCTAAGGACGCAGAGACTCACCAGGAGAGGTCTCCCAGAGAGGGCTCAAACTACAGAAAGGAGGGAGCATCCGATTAGATGGAGATGCACAAACAGGGATGTGTGCAGAGATGGGAAGAACAGGGGGGAAACAGAGATACAGTAAGTGGCAGAGATCCGGAGGGGGCACAAACAGAAGCCCCGTCGATATCCACTGAAAGACCGAGACTTCTCGTGAGGCGCAGCTGCGTCTGAAGTGGGTCCACGGCGAAGCACAACAGCGCGCTATTGACACACGCAGCCCGGACTGGCAGAGCAACAAAAGACACGGCAATGAAAGGGGGAGATAACGCAAAGGAGGACACTGTGAATGCATGTGTGCGCTGGAGAGAGAGAGAGAGAGAGAGAGAGAGGAGAAATCCTACCATCCGATAGGCTGGAGGCGAAGATAATAGAGAGCCAAACAAACGGGAGCGGTTTTGCCTCAAGGTTGGCCAAGGAGGAGGCCAACAATGCACAATTTTCATCAAATTGTTCCGCGGAGCGAAGCTGAGCTCACGCAGGATTTCACACAGAGGGGGGAAAAAAAGATATTGTGAATTTTTAGATGACCTTTTGCCTCTTTTTCTCCACCCAGTAATTTAAAACAACATCCTGCCCCCTTAGCACAGATAACTCCTGAAGGCATCGGTTTGGTGTAACATTATAGGCGGTAACAGTAACAGCATCAACATTAGAGACGAGGAAAAAATGAAAAAAAAAAACTAACAAACAAAAAAGGCTTCGTACGTTAACGGGAGAAACTAGGAATCAACTGTTTGTCTTCTAATCTTTAAGAGAAAGAACTTGTTAATTCATTCAGCCCGTCGTCTGCGGACTTTAAACGTGCAATAAAACAGATCATAGCACAGGTGATGATGATCAAACGTGGCGGCAACAGACGCGTCAGTCAAACCGCTCGGCCGGAAATTTCTCATTACCGCCTTAAAAACTTCCACGGGCAGAAGACGGTCACCTTCTAATTTCCTCTTTCCGGATATGATCGTCTTTTTCTCCAAGATTGAAAGAAAAAGATAGCAGAGAGAGAGAAAATGACGCGTTGATAGCATCGGCGGAGTTTTAATGAATAGTGACACTTTAAATAAAAAAAAAATATAAAAAAAATCAGTTCCAAGTTACGTCGTACGCTTTAATAGAGAATTCATTATGTTTCGAGTCAACTAGTGTAAAGTCAGCGTTTGCGTCCTCGACGCTTCCTTCCGCCTTGTTAAATATATCCTGACAGCTCATTTCTGAAGTTTGCACCTCGTGTACAATTTAAAAAAATGAAAAAAACTAATTTCTAATATTAAAGCAACCCACACCAAACCCTGTAAAACGCCTCATTTAAAGACTATTAAAAAATTGAGTGAAAAAAAAACACAACATCCTTACGCAGCACAAGGGGTTAAAATCATATCTGAGCTGTCAGCATATATCAGGCCTTCTGCTCCTTGATTTTATTTCACATGTCTTCACCAAGGTAGCGCACTGCATCACACTGCATTCAGGGAAAAGAATAAAGAAAAAAAATCTCATATTTCAATATATTCACTTTTGTTGCAAAACTTCCAACAAGTCAGTGTCTGTTTCCAAAGATTTAGTGTGTGTGTGTGTGTATATATATATATATATATATGTATGTATGTATATAAAAAGGAGGAAAAAAGTTCTCAGGTGTTCGCTGCTGCTGCTGCTGATGTTTTCTCAGCGTGTTTGTACTTCAGCAGCAGTGCCTTGAGTCTTCTGCCGTAGATGCAGGCACCGTACACATTCATTAACTGTAGCAGAAGGTTTCATTGAGTAATTGGATCCGAACAGGTGACGAAGACACGAAAATCATCTGTTAAGAGTCGAGACGAGTCGGGAGGCGATGTGAAAAACAAAACCGTCCTCCGCGGGTTTGTCGCTGCTTCGCGATAAAGTTCGTTACATTAAAGTGGAAATCCTTGCATCACCGGCCCAAGACTGCAAATGCTCAGAAAGTTAGTTCTTGGACGGCCTTTGTGAGGTTTTCCCCGTTACATAATCTCCCAACAGGCAGCTGCTGCTTTGTCTTGACTCACACTTTGCCACAGCCTGAAGAAATCCGTCCAGATGCTGTCCCACATTTCCAGATTAGGTCAAAGTGTCACACGATCTCATCGACCATCAGTTCCTCTTAATCTGCCAACGGATGCCGTCAAGATATTTCTGGTTTAGCCTCAGTTCGGTCACTGATTTGGTCCACGAGTTATTCATTTCGAGGCTGCTTGAAGAAGTGGAAAGAGCCCGAGTCCTAAAAAGAGACACACATCAAGCTGAAATCTGAAAGGAAAAAAAAAAGACCAGAGAGGAAAAGAGGGAGAAGAAGACACCGTGATGTGCTTGTGGGTAGTTTTTTTTCCCCCCTCTCTTCTCTGATCCTGCACCCTCCCAGATGTTTGGGATGCTCCTCATTGAGTTCTTCACATCTCCACCCCCTCCTTCTCCCTCTCTGAGTCGATGGGAATCAACCCCCTCTCCCTTCTCGCACCGTTCTCTAGCCCTTTGCGGGTCGAGGAGGCGGTTTGCCGATCTCCACAGAGATGTTCGTGTACAGAGGATACCGCTTGACCTGAACCACCCTGTAGGTCAGAGAGCTGATGCCGTCCTTCTTCATCGTGTTCTTTGTGTTCTGTATCTTATTGAACCTTGAGAAAGAGAAAGACAAGGGAGAATTTAATCAGAGTCAGTTCCAAACAAGCAAAAAGCAACGCAAAGTAAAACCTTCATTTTTGCGTGGACATTTGGATGTAGAGCATAGGTCTATATATATATATTTTACAAGTTTAAATTTCTTTAAATACTGATCAACATGAATCCAACATATTTTAGTAAAGACCTCCGGTGTAGAGGGTTCTGGGTTGTTTTGTAGGAATATTATGCTTCACGAAACAAAGATAATTACCTGTCTGCACCGTGGGCTGAGGCACATAAATCATGTTTTTTACTCATAAGACGATCACCTCACTTCCAACAGGTTTGCTCAGATGAAAGAAGGCAAAAATATGGACGAGACGAGAGCCCCGAGGTCAAATGTTTGAATGCTGGCATCAAATAAAACACTGGTTCCCAACGTTTTTATACAGATACTGTATGACTGAAGTCAAGTGATTCACTCCTGGTAAACTGTTTGCATCCCTCTTACTCTTTTGCTTCAGTCGTCCAGCAAGACAATCGAGACAAAGTGATTCTTTTCCCACCTTGGTTTATTACAATTACAATAACTGTTGAGTTCTTAAGTATGTAAGATAAAAAAAGTCAAAAAAAAAAGTCTATAAATCTGCTTTACACACTTAAACACTTAAACGCACCTCGCTTTGTTAAACAGTTACACATTTAACACAATTAAAGTGAAGTTAGTTATTATTATTTGATTTTATTGTTTTGTTTTACAGATGTTTTAAACCTTTTAATTCATTTTACTTGTATTTATGCCTCGTGCGCGTTGTTATATCTCTTATTTATTGTCTTTTATTCACTCGTCTGTGATTGTTTTAAAGTGCTTTATAAATAAAGTTGGATTGGATTGGAAGTTAAACTGACAGGATTCAGCACAAATGTGTAAATTTAACAGCTGGTGATGACATTATACCAAAAGGAATCAGTCCATGTAATGTTATAAAAGAAACAGTATAGAAAGAAATTCACCTTAACTCTTAAAAACGCTTTTAAACCCACAGGACATAAAGAATCTGATGTTTGTATGGATTCAAGTTCTCTGACAGCGAAGAGTAGAACTCAGCTGGTTTGTTTGTTAAAAAATAAATAAATATATGAAAACACTCCTCAGGTTTCCTTCACCGTGCAGATCCTGACCAAGAGGTGGTGCTGTGGCATCGCACTGGGACTCAGTGAACAGGAGTCATCTGTAATATCCGCTAAGGTTCACCTGAATTAAGCAGGAATCTCCACCTCCCCCCCATTGACAGTCATTCAGCCGTTACATCAGAATCTGCTCTGATTTCAGAATTAAAGGTGGAAAAACCATCCACACGGCGCGTCACGTGGTCACACGACGCTGCTGATGAGATTCGGGGTTCAGGGTGTGATGAAACCTCTGGCACCGCGTCCCATTTGTAACACAGACCCTCGGTGTAGTAACACTTTCTTGCAGCGAGACAGGATGGAAATGAGGCCACAGCGTGAGAGCGTGTGCGCAACACTCTCGTCTTAAAACGCCTTTCATCCCTCAGCCCTCGAACAGAAGAGGAGCTGATGTGTGTGAACAGCCGGCCGCGTGCACTCGCCGCTCAAAAGACGGCGGTGACCGCCTCCAACAAAAGATGTCTGCTTAATGATACGCTTGGGCGTGCGACCGGAGTTCAGTCCGACATGGACCGGTGAGCGCACGGATCCTTGTCAGAGCTGACTGCCGAGGATCTCTCTCCTGTTTGTGCGTCGCCTTCCCTCTCGTCTGTCTCCCTCATATCAAATCAAATCAAATCAAATCAAATCAAAAAGAACTTTACTGGCACGAAGGGAAGCTGGGAAAAACCCTGTCAAGCATCTTTCCGTCGAACAACATCACACAATGACATATAAACAGAATTAGGTGTTCTCCTACAAGGATATGACACTTCTGGGAAGTGGGAGGGAGGGAGGGAGGGAGGGATGAGGGGGGAGCAGTGTGTTTTAAAGTGAGAGCTGGATGACAGGGAGGAAGTATGAAGGATAGATAGACGGGGAGATAAATATATATCCGAGAGTGACAGATGGGAAGAGATACACCAACGATATTAAAAAAAAAAAAAAAAGAAAGAAAAATGACGTGAATGAGAACCGGGTGGGGTGCAAAATCTTTGGATAAATCTATCAAACGCAGGAGATTAAATGCAATAAATTAATCCCTGCATACATACTGAAAATAAAATATCAGACACAAACGCAGACGCGCTGTAGCGTACTGGGTACACAATTTTAGTCCCGTTAGTCGAACCTATTCTGCTTATACAGTGGGGGAAATAAGTATTTGATCCCCTGCTGAATTTGTAAGTTTGCCCACTTCCATAGAAATGATCAGACTCTGGTTTTTATGGTTGTTTACTGGTTATGGGTATAGACAGAATATCAGTCGAAAATGCATAAAAAACACACAATCTAAAAGTTATAAATTGTTATGTATTTTATTAAGGGAAATAAGTATTTGATCCCCAACAATTCACTTAGAATTCAGGCTCCTACAGATTGGCTGGTGCGCATGTGGCACACAGCTATGCTCAGTCAACTAATTACCAATACTCCTGATCTTAACTCGTCATGTATATAAAGCACACCTGCTCTAAGAATCAGTTTCTTACATTCCAACTTCTACAGCACCATGGGCAAGACCAAAGAGCTGTCAAAAGATGTCAGGGACAAGATTGTAGACCTGCACAAGGCTGGTATAGGTTACAAAACCATCAGCAAAAGGCTTGGTGAGAAGGTGACAACTATTGGTGCCATTATTCGCAAGTGGAAGACCCATAAAAGGACCATCAACTGTCCTCGGTCTGGAGCTCCCCGCAAAATCTCACCTCATGGAGTGAGGATGATGATGAGAAAGGTGAGGGAGCAGCCTAAAACAACACGGCAGGAGCTTGTTAATGATCTGGAAGCAGTTGGGACCTCCGTCACCAAGAAAACAGTTGGCAACACACTGCGGCGTTATGGATTGAACTCTTGCAGTGCCCGCAAGGTCCCCTTGCTCAAGAAGGCACATGTACAGGCCCGCCTTAAGTTTGCCAGTGAACATCTAAATGACTCAGAGAAGGCTTGGGAGAAAGTGCTGTGGTCTGACGAAACCAAAGTTGAGCTATTTGGCCTTAACTCGACCCGCCGTGTTTGGAGGATGAAAAAACGTGAGTATGACCCAAAGAACACCATACCCACGGTTAAGCATGGAGGTGGAAACATCATGTTTTGGGGCTGTTTTTCAGCAAAGGGTACAGGGCAACTTCACCGCATTATGGGGCCAATGAATGCAGCCATGTACTGTAACATCTTGGACAAAAACCTTCTTTCCTCAGCAAGAACACTGAAGATGCCTCGTGGGTGGGTTTTCCAACATGACAATGACCCAAAACATACTGCCAGGACAACAAAGGAGTGGCTCAAGAAGAAGCATATTAAGGTCATGGAGTGGCCTAGTCAGTCTCCAGACCTTAACCCGATCGAAAACCTGTGGAGGGAGCTGAAGCTCCGAGTTTCCAAGAGGCAGCCAAGAAACTTGAAGGATTTAGAGACTGTCTGTAAAGACGAATGGGCCAAAATCCCTCCTGCGCTGTGTGCAAACCTGGTGACCAACTACAAGAAACGTCTCATCGCTGTGCTTGCCAACAAAGGTTTCTCTACAAAGTACTGACTTGTGTTGTGCTTGGGGATCAAATACTTATTTCCCTTAATAAAATACATAACAATTTATAACTTTTAGATTGTGTGTTTTTTATGCATTTTCGACTGATATTCTGTCTATACCCATAACCAGTAAACAACCATAAAAACCAGAGTCTGATCATTTCTATGGAAGTGGGCAAACTTACAAATTCAGCAGGGGATCAAATACTTATTTCCCCCACTGTATTTCTGAGAGTTACATATTCATTAGCCTGATTTCTAGGCGCCCTAACTGGGCTAAGTAAAGCTCTATTTTAAGTCCGCGCAGGGTCTCACAGGATAAGAATTCTGGTTTAGGAGCTCAACAATAGCTTCTGGAGTCACATACTGAGGGATGTGCCGCTCTAGTGTCACGTTTCGAGGTGGCCCACTTGACATCGTCATGGAAAAAAAAAAGGTTTTCAACAGTTTGAGAGTTTGGATAACTCAGTTTTAGGCCTCTGTTCTGATAGGAGAACCAGAGCACTGATCTCACGTCTGTATACATAAAGTTAGCCGAACATGGTGATGGTGGAAGAAACTCAACTGTAGCCTGACAGACACAAAAAGGGTTTAGGAACAACTGAAAAAAAATGTTGACCTGGTCTCCAAATTCACCAGATCACAAACTGATCAAGTATCTGAACAATATTAGGAAGGTGGTCATAATGTTATGCCTGACTGGGGTAAAATCTAAAATGTAAAATGGCCTGATTTGGACTTACACATCCTTGAAATAAATCAGATTGAGCATATAAATTAGGGAGCTTTAAAGGTGCTGGTAGGTGGATTTTCTTACATCTGGACAGATTCAGTCAGCTGTTTCCAAATTTACTGCTAAACCGATCTAATGGCTGCTCCTGTCAGCTTCACAGTTACTCTACAGACACTGCATCAATAACAGCTTCCTCAGATCTACTCATCAAACTCTCAATAACAATGCAAATTCTTATTTCTTCATATTTTTCTTTTCAGGGGATTCTAAACAGGGAGTCACATTCACGATAAATTGAATTTTTCCATTTTCAACATCAACCCACACACTCACAGCCTCGGCATCTTCCCCCGTCCCAGGATGGCAACATGTAAGTGGAACACGCAACAATGTTACTGAGCGACTCAACTCAATTCCAATGCACGAGGCGCTGTTCGTCACAGAGAACGTCTGTGTTAGCTGACACTCGCTGCTAGTGATGAATGTTCCTCATTCGTACTTCCCCCGGCCCTGTATCTCATCGCTGTGCCTAACTAGCATCTCAGAGAGGGCTGAGAGAATGGACTCCTGTGTGAGAGAGCGTGCACGTTTCAGTTGAATGTGTGCGGGAGGGGTAAAAGCTGGATGTCACGCAGGTATTTCAGATAAACTCTCCAAAAAAATCGTTAATCTGAATCCAAACAGAAAGGCAGCCCTGCACCGGCAGACAAAATGCAAAGTGTGTAAACAGAAGCTCAGTTTATCTTTGCAGCTGAGTGGCAGCGGGAACATAAAGGCGACGTGAGGCGACCTCACAGTGGTCAGTGGTCGCCGCTGGTAGTTCTGATCCGCTAAGGCGAAGGTCTTCAACAGGGGGTCCGGGACCCCTAGGAGGTCCGTGGGGGTACGGCACAGGGGTCGCAAAATCTTTGGTTGATTAAGACATTTTTTTATATATTTTTTTTTTATTTTTAACCTGCAAATTTAAAGACAGATTATTCACTCCCCGGGTGACATCTCATACGTATGCATGTATGTTTATGTCAGGTATGTTTATGTTTATGTATATGTATATGTATATGTATATGTTTATGTTTATGTTTACAGCGGTTGCACGGCTACCTACTGATGTTTGAAATACAACAACAAAATTAATATCTGAACCTGTGCATTATTTGAACAGCTTAATATTGAACGCAAAATGATAATAATCATGTATATTTATAAACCGGCCGAGTTTAATGTAGAACACATATAGTAGGTAGGGGGTTCCTACTTAGGGGTCCGTGGCCTGAAAAATGTTGAAGACCCCTGATTTAAGGTGTTTTCATGGTTTAAAATATAACTGTCGTGAGGAATCTAAATTTGAAAAAATCCTCAACTCGCACTGGATGGATTTCTATGAAATCAGCTGCACACATTCAAATCCTTTTCTGCATAAATTACAATAACTTTGATGATGCGTTAAAAACACTAATTATTAAACGAAATTAATACAAATATGCTGGATTAAGATGGCGATCAATCATAGATATTAAACCTACTAAACATCTGCATGTTACAGTAGCACTGACCTCCTGAGACCCTGCGTCCTCATATGGGGACATTAAGTTTTAGGTTTGTGGCAGCTTATTCTGCTTCGTTTAGACCTGTTGTCCTCATAAGGAGACACTTTTGTCTTGTTAGTAAAGGGTCAATACACTTGTTATTTATGCTTATTAACTTTAATTTTCTAGTTTGATATAACATGCAAATTTAACAAATCCACAAGTGCACATTTGAGGACATTGGGATTTCATTGTTTCCAATTCTGCTTTTGCATTAAACAGTTTTATATTTTGGTTACACACTGGTGACTTAAGTTGTAAAATACAACGAAACAATCAAAAATTACTTTGAGTTCAAAGATTACTTCTTAGGTCCTACTAATCCTAATACCTAAAGATCATACAAATGAAGATGAATTCTCAATAAATTAAGCTTGAAGCGCAGTTGCTGGTGTCTCAACTGACCAAACAACTTTTTTTTCATCTTTTCAGAAAATACCTGATGATTCACTCGATCGAATTGATTTATAAGACTTTCCTCTCGCACTAGAAGAAAAGCCCCCTAATAGTGCCCTGAAATGAAAGTGAAACTTCCCTCAGGAAGTGAAAAGTGATGAATTAAATTTCATGTCTGAGGAGGGACACAGTGTGAGTGTGAGAGGAAGGAGCGAAGTGAGAAAACACACTCTTCTTGAATACTGCTAAGAGGTGACCATTCTTCCTTTCACAGCCTCCTGATTATTCTGAGCCGCCATGCTTTATTTAATCCCGGTTCCTTTCAAAAAAAGAACCTTTAAGCCGAAATTTCCGAGACGTTATAATGAGTGTCCAGGAGGGCTGTAAAAATGAAGTTTTCGCCTACTAATAGGCCGCCGTGTCCTGCACCTCGCCACAGTTATGAATAATGCATCGACCCCGAATAAATAGCGTCCCTGTTGGTGTCACCTCTTATTGAGGATGTCTGGTCCGTGCACCAGAGAGGGAGCACAGAGCAATCGGCACGACGACGAGGAAAACACACACACACACACACACACACACACACACACACACACACACACACACACACACACACACACACTTTCTTTCAGTCTAGTGGCTGATTTATTGATTTTGATGAAGGCAACTAGACTACTCTGACCTAGCCCGGTACCATCTCTATTGGTGTCATTTCAGCAGGCAATTACTGAGGGATCGTTGAATCTTTCTCTCACTTTCTGACACACACACACACACACACACACACACACACACACACACACACACACACACACACACTGTATCATGCACAAAACAATGATGGATGAGATATTACACAAGCCTGGTTATTTTAGACATCTTCACATCTGAGTTATTGCTGCCATTTTACAGTTTTATAGATTGTTTGTTTTAAAGTTAAAAACTCATCGCTACATCTTTGAGTAGAGGGGAGCAGGGGAGCAACTTTCTGACATTTCTTTTCAGCTGATGTCACGCTTGTGCTCAATTTGCCATCCTCTCAGACTGGATTATGTCTTCATTCGACAGCGAGGGAAGGTGATTTTATCCAAATTAAAAGGCGCTTTATAAACAGGAGGCCGAGAGGTGAGTAAGAGTCGTCCCTCTTCAAGCTACTTAACATGTTTTGCTTCAACCAGTTTATCTGATATACATTAGTTAGTCGAGAGCGTGTGCCATTATGTGTGAAGAGGTTTTCAACAAACATGTCTCCAAGATGCTCAGGTGCAAGTCATTTCTTTTCACTTTACATCACAGAGCCAATTTGTCAATTTGACAAATATTTTATCAAGGTGCAGCAAGAAGCTTTTTGGGACTTGGGTTGTCATTTATTGCATATTCAGAACAATAAGCTGCTGTAGACTGCTTGCTGCTCCTCACAGTACCCATTAACACGACAGAGTCAGAACCTTTTTGAGTCCGTGACACAAAAATCACACCATTAAAACGGTAATTTCTAACATAAATTATACAAATTTTGGTTTCAAGCTCTTCAAAGTTTAAAAGCACAGCTGGAATGTGAGAGACAAGAGAACAAGAGTGAAGATAAAGGAATATTTTTAATTATGTAAATCTACTAAGGCCTTGACTTGTTTCAAAAGTCAAATGGTATTAAAAGTGTCAAATTGCAGTTTAGTACTTGGTGTACTTATTGACTTTTGTGTAATGTTTAGAAATTTAATGTAATAAACAACAAAACATGTGTTGTCCTCTCCTCCTTGTCCTTCCCTTGAGTCTGTCCCTTGAGTCAGACTGTGACAATATTTTACACTGTATTGGTTTTGATGAGTATGATTAGAACTGGTTTTATGAGTATTTGCCGGATACAAGACATTACGACGTCAAATCAAGCTCTCTAAGGGTGTCCCACAAGGCTCTGCGCTTGGTCCATTACACTTTACACTGTAGGTATAAAAATTACCTCCAAGGCACGTCGTTACTTCCCGTTTTTATGCAGAAGCTACAATTTTATATGACCATCATTCTTGAAAAGTGTAAATTAAATGCCTTAAAAGTTCTTCAGGCAAACATCAGCAGACTTCGTTTTTGTGTTTTTTTAGAGATCTGTGATTGTTTCTGATGTTTTTGTCTGAAACACGGTTTCTCTCTTTCACTTCTGACTCTTGTTGCCAAAATGTTTTTAATCTTCTTATAAACCAATTTAGAAATGACAACTAATCTGGACGCCACTGTGAACTATGGAGCAGCATGTGTCTGTCAAAACACTGCATAATAATGTCACATGAGACCAAACTCAAATAATATTGGAAGGAGGGAGGAGACTTCACTGTATCTTCATTCTGCCCAAGCTACAGGAGCTATCGATTTTTTTGTTGAGAGGCATCATTGCCCGGCCCATCCAGGCATGAAAACGGGGGCTCTTAGAGGAGAATAAACAGTGATAATCCACATTTAAGCAGCTTAATGTGAGGTGCTATACTCGTGGTGATTAATGTGTCTAGAAGGGCTCATCTCTGCATATTGGCTCTCATTCATCAAACCATAAAATAACACATTTATAAGGGAAGCGTTTTCACGCATTTGTCTGAAAAGCAATTTAAATGTGTGATGCCAAAAGAGCAACATTTAAGCCCCTGGGCTGTATCTCTGAAAATCAATTCTTGGTTTATTGAAAATGTTTTGTCCTTGGCATTTTAAAATCTTCCAATCTTTCAATGACCAGAGAGGCTCAGCCGTGGTCGTCAGAGGATTGTGTCTATTTATATTTTGCTCAGTCGTCTGATAGTTTTTCATGTAAAGTCCCCCACCAATGCTGCAAATGCATCTTACAAAGTTGTGCTGACATTACCGAAGCAATTGCTATGGCACGGTTGAGTGTTATTATTTATTTAACAAGTCGTCATGTCTGCATGCATTGCTAGTGCTTCTTGCATGAATTTATTAACACTATGTTATGAGTGAAATGTTATAGGAAATGAGATTCTCTCTGACTGAAATGGCTCAGTTCACTTCAATTCAGTTTCATTTAAATAGCGTCAATAACAATACAAATTGTCTCAAGGCATTTTATAAAAAACCTGCAGAGCAAGCCTTAAGGCCACGGTGGCAAGAAAAAACTCGCTTGAGCAGAACCCAGCTCATATGGAGACAGAGTACACGTAGAATCTAACAATATAAGATGCATCAGGCTCAAGCACAGAAAAAAATACTGATTAAGGACCAATTAATTAATTTTTTAGTGACATATTCAAAGAAACAAAGAAAGACAACTTATTAAATGTAAACGATGAAATGATTTGTTCACACTTGTTCAAAGTTTGAAGTATCTTTCATACACACAATCACTGACAGTTGTCTAAATGTGCTTTTTCTGGTTCACAGTCCATTTAAAACCCTGTCCAAAGAAAATTTGCTCATTGTTTTGTAGCTGAGAGGATGCTTGTGGATGTGTCAGGGCTCTGGTTGCCTAGGTGACCCTCTTGTATGCTTTCCATCCCAAACGCTTTACTAAAAACAAGACAGGACAAACAAGTAGAACTTACAAAACATTGCCAGTTCATGGACAGTGCTGTCTAAGAAAACAGGGCCGGTGCCGGTGATGCTCCATCTGAATTGTGCATTTGGTGGAAGAAACTCAAAACCATGGACACAGTTAAATATATACGTTGGCTGGTTATCGCCTCAAAGTTAAAATGAGCTCATTTTGATTCTCGCCTGTCATTGCTACATGTTGCTGAATTATTTCTGTATGAGGAGCTGCTCAGTGGATAACAGCAGGAGGGCTGGACGAACAGTATGAAGCTCTCAGGTGAGAATATGAGCAGTGTACGTGTGAAACAAGAAGCCGCTAAAAATAAATGGATTGAGGGTCATTTACCCACCGCTGATTGAAGGTCAAAATATCTTTACAAACTAATTGTTTCAAAACTGGACCGAGGGATCATGAATAACATCAATGACCAGAGGAATCATGATAAGATCCCTTTAAGTGCTATATTGCTCTGTAAGTAACACTTAAAGCGCGTAACACAGGTAACACAATCGAGGGCCTCTGCAGTGACACATAATCACCATTCTCTCGAGTGGAGATGAGAACTGTGGAACATCTTAGCCGTGAAACAAAAGCAGCGCAATCGATCCGAGCGCAAAGCCGGAGAACAACTTTCGACAATGATGCAGTACCTCTGTGGGTTGGGCTCGTTGTGTCTGTCTCTCTCATGCTTAATCATTCTGTAGCGCCCTATGCGAACGTCTGGCCTGGACACCTTCATCCCGTTCAGAGTTATCCTGCAGAAAAAAAACATATAGATACAATAACTATTAGGAATGGAAACAAAGAAAGGAGATGAGAGAAAACAGGGAGATAATTAGGGTGGGAAAAAATCATAAAAATCAGCGAGGAAGCACAATGAAAGAAATTTATTTTGGATGTTCCACATCCACACAATTTATTGTTGAAGACCTGACCTCCTAAATATTCCATAAATTATCTGATTGTACATATTCTGACAAATGTGGTAAGTGGCTGAAAAAACAACCAGTTTGTTGCACTGTCACTGCTACTCTTCTGTAAATTAACACATAAAGACAATTGAATTGGTGCAGAAATATATTATATTCCGTTGTAATCTTTATTTTTCACTCTCAGGCTGACATTTTACAGTGTAAAACGTAAAGTATCCAGGTTAATGAACCCTCCAACCCACTTGCTTCCTGAAGGGCAGTTTTGAAGCTCAGTGTGGTCCCTCTGGGGGTGGCCATCTTGGTAGGGCTTGATTCAGCCTAACCGACAGGAGTCACCCTTTTAACGGCCACATGTGAAATGAATATTGAATTTACATTAAGGAAAATGAATACACCCTCACCATGACATATTAACATCAAAGGAAGCGCGTTTGACTCGTGCAGCCGGACTTCAGACAGGAATGTGCTCCTAAAAGAGTGCATATTGTAATTCCCTGACACACTCCGAATCAAAGAAAGAGCTCATTTGGCTCTAAGAAGAAAGGACACCACAGGCCAGATATCATCAAAAGAAGCAAACTGTTCCACTCTGGGAGCTGTGAACTTCATGGACAACAGCTGGGGAGAAAGACAGGGATTTACTTCAAACAAAGCGTGGGATCACACTCTGATAACGTTGCATTGCCACTAAGATTCAATACAAGGGCGAACCTGCACAGCGATTTATTTTTAATGCGTCAACAAATGGAGTGCAGGCATCAGAAACAACCGATCTGCTCCACATGAAGCTTGACTTAAACACTGAGGTTGACAGGGGCATTGATATTCATACGTGCGGGAAGGACACAAAGGATTGTACATCTGTGCGCTGAATGAGCAATTCTTATTTATCGCAACACTGCGATATCGTCCAGTCCCTTTGTCTTAAAACGCATCCATGCCTGATATTGCACCTGAACAGCTGCTCCTTGAATCTACCTTTTTTTCTCCTTTTTTTTCTCTCTCGTTCTTACCTCCATTGTTAGTATTTTATAATCTTCTCATTTCTCACATTTCTCCTAATTGGATTTATGAACTTTCATAGTTAGCCACATTAGAGTTCAGTATATGCAGTTTTTTACTTATTAACTAAGTAACTAAGCTCATCAGGTCCTATATTATAACACAATCAAAGTGTTGAACACAAATAATTCTTGTACTTGTATTTATGTTAATTTTAAATGTTTTAATAAAAGACGTTTCTACTTCCAGTCTTTATGCTAAGCTACACACTTATAAATCGCTATACAATCACAGACATGAGAATAATACGAAACTGTTATCAAGAATGCTAATACACAAATTTAACAACCCGCTAAGCTACATATGTTAAAGGTTTTGTTTAAAAAACTATATTTTTTAAACACATACCATTTAAAGACCACCAGTCTTTAAATGCTAAGCTAAGCCAACCCCTTATTGTGAGGCTGTACAATTCAAGCAAGAATGTTAATATGTGCATATAACGACAGGCTAAGCTAAGCTACAGCTGTAAAGGTCTTGAGAAAATATGTTTTGAACTCAACGTTAGCCGTTTCCTGACTTCCAATCATTATACTAAGCTAAGCTAACGTTCTTATACCACTACACAAGTGATATTAAGCTGCTAGCTTGACCACAAAGATAGCTGTACTTTAAGTCGGGCTAAGGTACACGACATTACCATACAATATATTAACTTACCAACACAGTAAGCTTCAGAGGTGTTGTTAAAACGTGTTTTAGCTTAAATGTTTGCTCTCTTACTTACAGTCCTTATGCTAAATTAAACCAGTAACCACTTATTATATTTCCAAACACACAAGAGTAGTTTCAAGCGGTTAGCCAGAATGCTAACAGTAAACACACATGCAATACATGCTACACATCAGCTGTAGAAGTGTATTTTTGAACTCAATGCTGATTTAAACATTTCCACCCCAAAATTTGTGTCCTCAAAATGGTATGTAGGTATATTTTTGAGCTGCAGTATTGATGCTAAACTAGGCTGCGCTGACTAAATCTAGATTAGATTAATTTAAATCTTCCTCTTCGTTATTATTTTTAATATATTCTTCACTTCGATCTCTTTCCATATTCATCCCGTCCCTCTGAACCCATCTCTTATATATATATATATTTGTTACCTACTCTGCTCTCATTGGTTCTTTTCACCTTTCCCTCGTCGCGACTTGCTTATTCTCGCCATCCCTCTCCTCACCTCTTTCCCTTATCTCCCCTCTCGTCTCTACTTTCTCTGTACTCATCTCCTTCCCTTTCACCTTCCATTTTTCCCCTCTCATCTCATCTTCTTTACAGACCAGCAAAAATGTAAATAACCCAGAATGCAGCCCTGTGCCATCAAAAGCACATCAGCTGGTAAGAGAGGCGAACCACAAAATCCATCAAAACAACCCCATAAATAAATTCATTGAGAAACGAAATAACAGATCTTTGCCTCTTTTTCTTTCTTTCACTCTCTGACGTCTCAGGGACTTTGCTGACTTAGCACACATGCACAGACGACTTTGTCAGTGTGCCTGTGTGCGTGTGCACACATGCATTTGCATAACTTAGCGCTTTATTATGGTGCAAATAACAAATGAGAGTTTGACAGTGAGCTAGGCCTTCTCTTTTCTTCCTTCAGTGAGCTTAAAACTATGGTATGCACCATTTGGCAACTCTTCTCCACCTGGTTGAATATGGATATTACTACGGATATTGTTACTGGTGTATTTAGAGATCAAATTCACAAAATACATTTTTGAGCAGATTCGTATTCAGCCATGTTTGAAAAAGTACAAAATGAAAGTCTACCTACATGATCAAAAGCAATCTACCACTATCTATCACTATCACTGATGCATCAACGTGAAAGCAGCATTTTACTTCTATAGTTGGTTGAGGTGGAGCTGGTGTTTAATATTTAATTCATATTTTAGTTTAAAAGTGTCCAACACAGGAAATAAGACAAATCATAGCACTGGCAGGTAATAAATTGCAGAGAAATGAAGACGCTACATCAACAAAAAAGAAGCGTCCTCATAACAATCATCAGAAGAAGAGTCATCATCACCGCACTTAAGTGGTGACAGACATGACTCCACAGAATTACAATGTAGCTCTGGAAAAGCTTGGTCTACACAGATGCATGCTGTGCTGCCAAAAATGAAACTGACCAAATCAAATCACTAAAAACATAGAGCCAACACACATTTAACCGCAAAGACATTGGCCACAGTTTGATAAATCTATTGTTGAAACTTACACCTGGAAGGATATAGTTAACGTGAAGAAGATCAGGTTGTTTGATGGTGTAAAATGCCATCTTGTGTCTTTTGCTACATCATTGGACACTTGACCGACACAACTGTGTATTTTTGTTGAATAGCAGTAAAAAGGGCTAAGCTAATCTCTTGTTGGTTGAAGGTTACGTGGTTGTGTGGTGGCAGCATTAAGGGAGGTGACTGCAGGATGCTGGAACTTAACGAACATCAGTGAAGGGAGGTACTCACTTGAAAACCCCAATGATGTGCGGCGTACTGCCTACTGTCGTTGGCTAGGCTAGTTAGCAGGTATCTTCTTGTTGTTTGCTAGCTGGTAGCCGACTGCTAGCCTGCTGGTTGGTTTTCAGTTGTACTGGGCTTCTAAATGTGTTTTGTCCAGGATCTTGGCACAAGGGATTGTAACATCTCATCCTGTGTATTAATGTATCGCATCTCTTCCTGTTTTTAACCTCTGTGTCAGCTTTAAAAACCTTCTCTGAAAGCCTCATAAAGTCGTCCCTGACCTGTGGCCCTTCTCCACATCTGTCAATATTGAACTTTTACTGTGGCCGAGAGAGCCCAAGAAAAAGAAAACGCGTTCAACAACACTCCCACTGTCATTTGCGTTTCTCCATTTGTTGGTGTTGGGGTTTTTCTTATTTTGTTACTTTGCATGTGTTTGTGGATTCAGCTCACTGAGCTCTCTTGGCCACCCTAAACTTTGCATGATGATTAAACGCAGAACAAAGATGCTTGCTCACGAACACGCAGACGAAACCCGAGGCAAAAAGAAAAAAAAAAGAGCTGTTTTAATTCCTCACGCACACGCAATCCTCAGTCGAACGCAGTCGCACACCAGTTGATAAATGAAGCTCTGAGTTGTTACGTCTAATGGAGTTCGTGTGGTTTTCGGTGTGGAAACAAGACAGAGGTTGAGAATGTCTAAAAGAAGCGGGCACTTGAGAGGTGACCTGCCTGTGTGCGTGCAATAATTAGATGTGAACCAACTAATCGAGCAGTTTATTCCTGCAGACGGCGCAGCAGAGCTGTTCCCTTGACCGAAAACAAAAGTTCTGCTGGAGCGCGCGACGACACACTTGAGCTACACGTCGATTCGGTGATTATTCTCCACAGTCCTGACAGGCAGGAGGCGGTAACACAGTGTGACAGGATAGTGTGAACATTATGTAAGAAGGGACAGGACAGTGAGGGTACAGTGGAGCTGCAGGATGGAGAGTCCCCCTGTGTGATGTGTATAATCCCGAGATGACACACTCGACAGCCACCTCCGCTGAAACACAGCAGGTGCGTGGATGCCGTAAAACTCCGCACCGCGGGGTACCTTTAAGTACTTTTTCTGGAGAGTCAAGTGATAATGACTGGAACAGCCAGACAAACAAAAAGGGAGCAGTGGCCCACTGTGTTTTTTCAAAGGCGTCCGGTGCCGTGAAAAGATTGTAATCAACAGCTTTTGATTCTGGCCTTCTCCACAACTTTCTGCGACAAATCAAACTTGACCGTGAAGCTGTGGGCAATTTTCATGGATGTCCACCACAGTCCACTAACGTCTGATAAGACGGAGCTAGTTATTTAATATCCGATGGTAAAATCACTCACTTTAATCAGGAACAGGAACACCTGTGCACCTGCTAATTCATGCAGTTACTGTATCTAATCATAATAAGACGGCACCTGTGCAACAAATAAAATCGTCTGGATACAGGTCGGGGGCTTCAGCATTACCATGGGGTTTGGTGACAGACTGGCTTGGGTGGAGCATTTCTAAGACTCTTGATCTCTTGAGAAGTCAAAAACACCTCGTATGTGATGGTGGTCAGAGGACAAAATCAGAGGAAGCACCTCAGAGAACAGAAATCCAAGCTTGAAACATAAGGCTGCTCACATTAATATTAGTTTCTCCTGAGACTGCAGGTGGTAGGTAAATGCATCAATAGCATGAATCCATAGAGCCCACCTGCCTCGTGTCAATACTCCGGCCTGATGAATGTTTTCTTGGCGTGACCATTTAAATGCCACAGGCTAAACCGAGTATCTTTACAATGTTCTGATAGGTTGGTGAAGAAGGTTCTCAATCATCCAGAAAATAATATGTCCAAACCCTATTGTCCTTCTCTGGCTAAAACTACTGAATAATATGGATTGAAAGTTGATTTTTGGACATCGTCTAAAAGATCTGAAACCACCAGATCAGCTTAGGAACATGGCAAAAAGTCAGATTCAAGCGGACGGCAAACAAATCTGCAAAGAAAAAAAAGAAAAAGTATCATAAGGGCAAATATTCGGTTCAAAATGCCAGCGCTCATTTTACGCCATAATGCCATATTTACGATCACAATTATCGGTGACATTTTAGCAAGCGTCGAATACGTTTTGGACAGGAAGTGATGAAGCTGTCGCTGCGATTCCACTTTCACACCGTCGCCTGGAAGCTCCTCTTCATGCTCATTTATCACCGTCAGTGTTTGCTGCAAAATATTTTCTACTGCTTCACATTAAAGGCGGCTCTTAAAGGCTGACCCACTCGTCCCAATTGTGTGGCGAATAAATGGCTGAGATTAAAAATGTACAGTTTTCTTGAGGGCAAAACATGCAAAACTCTTTTTTTTTTAGGATTGTTTAATACTTCTCTGTCCTTAACAGACACGCAAATGTCTTATTATAGAGAAATTTGTGCGCTGATCTGTGATGAAGTGTTTTATTTGTGGCTTCCAGCAGCTTCTACATTGGCCTGGAGACCACAGGCCTGTTTGATTGGATTAATCTGGAATTCCTGAAGCTCTCCTCTATTTTTCCCACCAGTAGTGGAGTTAATTGCATTAGAGCAATGGAGTGGAGGAGGATTGGGAGCCTCAGACTTGAAGCCCTGTCTCGGTTTCCACTGCCAGAGGGAGAGGAAGAAGAAGAAGAGGAAGAGGAGTGGAGTGGGCGGCGGTGATGATGGCTGGAAGACGCATGGTGCAGAAAAGTGAGAAAAAAGTGAAGGAGGAGAACGGAAGAGATGATCGCTCTCACAACACATTTGGGAATGGGAAAAATGTTTTATACTGCCTTTTGCTTGTTGTCTTTTTCACACAAGTGTGATTTAAAAATTTAAATGATGTAGTCTTAAATAGAGAAACTGACGTTGAAAACTAAAATAATTATATAGGTAGTTTAGTAATTTACCAAGAAACCTTTCTTGTGAGGGCTTTTTTCTCTTAAAGGTCCCACATTATACATTCTTTCTACTATTACCATACAGTGTCACAGGTCCAACATCATTGTTTTCCAAGTGCATTACCCCAAATTCAGCCTTGGTTCTGAGCCGCAGCTGGTCAAGAAGAAAAATCTCCCTGTTTGACAACAAAAAAAAGTGGAGCAAGTGAGGGAAGTGACAGAATATTTTCACTATCTGGAGCCTCATACACAAACACATAGGGACACATATTACTGTCAGAAAAACCTTTACAAAGTGGATTTATAACACGGGACCTTTGACACATGTCCTCTCCATTTACTGTACCTCTGCTGGTTGTCCACAGCACTGAATCCATTAGGCCAGAGTACGTTTTACAAGTGTCCCCTCGTGATAAATATCCTCTTCAAACGTCTCCATGCCGACTCCAAAACCACGCAGACTGCCAAGTCAACTGATTTACTGTCTTTGTATTTGAGGCCAATCTCAAAACATACTTTATGAACCTCCACGAGTGTGCGAGTTGCATTGTTGATAATTCCAAGGTGCCCGACTGAGGCGAAAGTGCAGCCAGCCAAGTGAAATGGGAAACGCTCCACGGACGACTCAACGTGAATTATTTTGGGTCTGAAAAACTGCCTGTTCTTAGAGACGCCCATGAACGGTTGTTGAAAACTTAACTACAGAAATACACCGATCAGGCATAACATTATGACCACCTTCCTAATATTGTGAAGGTCTCCCTTGTGCCTCCAAAATAGTTGGGACTCACAGAATGGACATGGGCCTGGAGTCAGAAAGTTTCCAACCAGAACATTGTATTGTCACAAAACGGACACCGTTATTCACTTCTCCTGTCACTGGTTCTAATGTTGTGGCTGATCGATGTATACACCATACTTGCGTCATAACAGTGACGGATGAAGGCTGGAAGTTTAAGTCTCGTTGCTACTTGATAAAAGTCCAAGTAACACAAATGCTTTTCTCATCCTCCTTGTCGTGCTGCAGAAAACCGCCAACTTACCTTCACATCACGCATATTTGTGCATGTTTATAAATGCAGCCGTAAAAAATGTACACGAGATGGATTTTAGTAGGTTTCCGCTCTGCCGCTTTCTCGCATGTGGATTTCCTGTACAAGCAGCTGCTGACGGGGGCAGCTCTGTCGGGCCGCACCTTCCACTCAATGCCTCGTTTCTCTCCCACTTTTTCCTCCCCTCCTCCCCCACTTCCTCACACTTGCTTCTCATTTTCCTCCCGAGCATCTTTCCGTGTTCTCTCTCTACGTATTTGCACTTTCTCTCGGCAGATCCATCAGGCCTTTTGGCATAATTTAACACTTTGAGGGGAAATACAGTCAGTAATTCAAAAAAATAACTATAAAAAAATATCTCGACACCGATCAGCCACAACATTATGACCGGGGAAGTAAATAACGTTGACCATCTTGTGACGATTCAATGTTCTGCTGTGAAACGTTTGGACCTGGTGTTCGTTTGGGTGTTACCACCCACTTAGACTAGACCCAAAGGCCCACAACATCAACACAACATCAACAGCCTGTTAGTAGACACCACAGGAGGCCCATGTCCATTCTCTGATGGACACCTACAGATAGTTCCCACTATCTGGGAAGTAGCGTAGAACAGTAGTAAAACAGTAAAAGATAATTGCAATATATATAAATCAGCCAGAAAGCATTCATCCGGACACGCACAACTAATTAAAAAAGCTTAAAAACTTCAGTCCGCAACATCTTTTGCAATGAGGGGGGATGTGCTGAGTTGTCAAACTGGAAGCATGTCAGAAGTATATCACGAGGTCAGACCTCTAAATGCTTTTAAGACCAGAAGCAAACTCTTTAAATCAATTCAGTAATCTACACTTGGCCGAGGGACTTTTATAGTCAATATGCTGATGGCTGCATTGTGAATCAGCTGCTGAGCTGCTGAATGACTTGGGGGAAAGAAAAAAAAAAAAGAAAGAAAGAAAAGCGAGAGAAGTGCTACTGAGTCTGCTGATGGCATATACATTGGATTTTTATATATCCCTGAGAGGCCTTGGGATCTGCTTCATGATGGTGCTCATGTGTGAATGAAAGTCAGGTCAGCATCAGTAATAACTCTCAGGTTTTACACTCGGTCAGTGGTTTCAAGGGCTGGGACTCCGAATATGCACAAATCTGCCACAAATCTTCAGAGCAACTCTGGTTCACCGCTATTTTCCATCATAAGTCCACACGCGATACTCGATCAGACGGCACATCTCCATGATATACGCCGCTCCCTCCATTTGTCGCTGCTTCCATCCCTCACGTCGTCTTCACCCAGCATCGATTCTGTGTCAAACAGGTGCGCTCCGCTGCGCCGCGTTTCTGTTCTGCGACTGTCGCACCGAAAGGAAAAAGGCGCCTGCTTCCGTCTTTATTTACCCACCGGGGCTTGTTTGTTCTCCTCGCCGAGTCTTCTTAGTGGATGTTTGCTTTTGCAGACAGTGTATTAAGAAGAGGCATGTGTAATTGAAATGTCAAAATAGATTAAAAAAATGACAAGTGGTGCCATGTGATAATAAAATAATGTTCATCATTGGTCCTTGTGACGGAGTCCCTGGATGTACCGTGTCTCATTTAGAGACACCACGGCCCAAGAGTCCAAATTAAACTAGAATTACTGCCTCATGGTTGCACGCTTCTGTCAACGAGGCAAGTCACATCCGACGTCTCTCTGTCTCTACAGGTTTATACTGTACAACATGTATTAAGTAGGAGTCACGTCATATATAGACATTTGTGTCAAATTGTGCTTTAATTATTATTATTAGTTTATTGAATTGGGACAATGCACATTAATCATTAGTCATCAGTGTAAATGTGCCGGCCTCAGCACAAATGCTAATTTTAAGACTTTAAAACAACAATCACACAACAGACAATTACAGGACCAGACAGACAATGTCAAAACAAACCAAAGAGGACACAGAGACAGTATCGAAACAGACACGGACCAAGAACCAAAGAGTGTGTATCAGATTAAGAAAACGTACTTAGGCTATGTGAGTACATGTCTGACTCATTTTTATCCAGTGTTTGAGATTTATTTTTTATTTTTTTTTAAAGTAAGTAGTTGTCCCAGGTTCAGATGTGTGGTGGAAACTTGTTCCAGGAATGCGTTCTTCTTACAGATAAAACCATTTGGGAGAATTCAGCTCCACTCCTCGGTGCATTACAGTCACCTCTGGTTAAAGCGCTCGTTCTTCGTCCTTCAGTGCTTTTCTCCTCTGGATGAATTCATTCAGTGGTGGGGGCATTCAAAACATTTGAAGATGAGACAGGCATCTATAAAGATTAGATAGCTGTCTAGATCAAGAATATTATACTTTGTAAGGACGTTACAATAACGAGAAGAGAGAAGAGAAGAAGTTTCCTGTCTTAAATTTAACTTCCTTCTTAAAGAGAGACTTAACAGGTTTTACTGTACTTTGTTTTGCGTGTGTCCAGGTTGTAAAACAGTAATTGTATGTGCGAAAATATGATGGCATGCGTATAGACTTTAGCTGTCTTGGTAGTAAGAAATGGTCTTACATGATAGAACTTTGACTGAATTTCATGGTGTTTGAGATTTTTTTTTTTAACATGCACTTTAAATGATAGGTTTGTGTCAAAGACCACTTCAAGATATTTGAACTTCTGCATCAAGTCTCTCTCCATTGACCACTACAGATGGTGTGACATGTTAGCAGGACTGTGGAGGACAGTGGACGCTCGTGCCAAATTCGACGAAATTCCCACAATGTGTCCCCGAGTCAGGTTTTATCAAGTGTATGAAAACAAAGAGAAATGAACTCCCAGAAAACACATTCTCTGTTTATGCCATAAAATACGCTATGTACTGTTTTTAATATATGCAGCATTGCAAACATCTTTTTTAGCATACATCCTGTTGACGCTAGTAATGACGCTCAAAACAAAATTAATTATTCACAGTGTTGTTGTCAGGTGCTGACGAAACGGACTCGAACAATGGCCCCGAGAACAAATCAGGGTGATGAAAAAAGACGAGATCTAAAAACGCGCTCGACAACGTTTGCCGATCTGACCCGAGGCTGGGGGAATGACCTCGCGACCCCCGGCGCGTGATTGAACTTATCAAAGGCTTGGCATTCTCAAAGCGCCGAGCCGAAAATACCCCGGCACGTGCACCTTTTTTTGTCGAGGCTCGGCGGGCGACACGTGCGGCGCTTGTCGCCGCCGCGGCTGCATGTGCGACGACGACGCTGGGCTCGGGCTCTGTCGAGGAGGCCGCCGCTGGGGGGGGGGGTTCAGAGAGAATGAGAGGGGAAAGGGCGAGGGAAGGAGGGAGGGAGAACGGAAAGAAAGAGTGTTTGTGCTGGCATTAACGCCCCTGGGACGGGAACAGTCTTCGCCCAAGGCTACTGCTGCATGTTCAGAGAGGCTGGCAAGCAAAGAAATCCTCCCCCTTTTTCCTTCTTCTCCCTCTGTAACATCCACCAACTTTCGGACAGGGGGTGGGATGGGGCAAGCGGCGCTGGCAGTGGTGTAAGTGACATGTGTCCTCGCTGCCACGGGCTCTGGCTACAGCGAGCAGCAGGGACAGTCAGCTCCCCAGGGCTGGCATTATGCTAGCAGGCCCCCCGATTCAGACGGTGGCCATGGTCGGTGGCATCAAGACCGGCACAAAAAAAGAAACCGCCGGAGGGGAGCAAAAGAAAGGAGCAGAGAAAGAAAGGCATGAAGAAGCAGGGGATTAGAGAGGAGGACAAAAAGAGTAAGAGGGAAAGGTACCGGAGGAGAAAGAGCAGACGGTGTTAAAGAGTAATTCAGTCGTCTGGTTGATGCTATTTTTTTTTTTCCGGGGCAGATGGAGGCTGCTGCTCGCACGGCTCAAACCCATGAACCTCCGCTTCCTTTTAACGACAAAAGAACCTGCAGCGGGATTGGTGGACGCCGCGCGCTCTGATGTCCGCTGCCGCCACGCCGCTTTCATCCCTTTCCTCCAGTTGTTTTCTCTGAATTTCGAGGGGCCGAGCCATTTGCCGGCCACTTTAGCTCACTCGGCTGGAGACTCCATCCTC